>NC_041370.1:25515401-25722657 GCF_900634415.1 Cottoperca gobio | reverse complement strand
TAGTGCCTGGTTTAGAAAGGTAGTGTGAAAATGTACAGTTTGGACCGTGAGTTCAAACACCTGCTTATCAATGTGCTGAAATTAGATCATAACAGTTTAATGCCACAGAGGCCATGATATGCAGTGACAAAATCCATTCATGTGATGCTGATAACACCGATGGATACTCACAGGCATTTATCTAGATTCATTTTGTCACATCCATTGTTAATTAGTAGAGATTGGGGAGAAACCGTGATTATCAAATGAGCTTAGTGTATTTAGCTGGGACTAATCCATGGCTTTTCTTGTTTATGGGATTTGATGAGGAAGACAGTGGTGAGTCAGCTGGAGAGGTGACAGAACAACTGGATTTACACAAGCAGGGCACTGCTGAAACAGAGTTGAAACACACATGTTTCAAATCTCACTGTGTTTCCTCATTAGCATTAAGGAACACAGGCAAACAGAACAGCATCACATTATAATCAGGCCTGGGTTTTGAGCCAACATTAAGCTTCAGATTCAGTTGGTTTGCTTCTCTTTTTGGTTGTTTTGAGTCTTTGTAGTCGTTTTGTATGTGCAGTCATTTTATTTTATATTTGTGGACATGCAGCATTTGTAGTTTTTTTGTGTTTCTTTATTATCATTTTGCATCTCTTTAGTTATTGAAGAAAATGTTAAAAGCCATTTCAAAATGAGGGGGCCACAAGGGGGTCAGGCGGCCCTGTTTAGGTTCAGTAATCCATCCATGGGGTCATCCTTTCAGGATCATGCACAGCAAATCAGATTGATATTAGATTGTGAAAACTCATGCTCTCAACTAAATTGTTGGATGGAATGACAAAGGAATAGAATGACTGACAGACCATTTGACAAGAATGTTAATGTCTTCCGATGAATGCAGGCTGTTTTGTGGAATCTGGTCCAAATATCCAATTAGTACCTATTCAGTTTAGGTTTCTGTAATATTTTGATTATGAACAACATGTAATCACTAAAACTGGATCATGTTTGACTGACATGTGTGCATGTGCCTTATGCATCACAGAGTACACATGCAACCCTTATTAATGTATATCCACACATACACTTCTCTTCACAGTGGAGCTGTGGTACAACGTCATGTTGCTTACTGTACAGTATATTGCTGTAGTGTCGCGCATTTAGGGATGTTCTCTTCCATCTGCTGCTGCAGCCTGCAAGGTGTCACCTCGTCACAGTTGAGCTGCTTGATTGACTTATTTTGGTGATGGACAGTCTTGCAACTGAGCAGATATTTTCTTTCTTACTGAGAGTTAAATGAGGAAATCAGCTTTAGTGTGTGGAGACAAAATAGTCTCAACTCAAGGTTCTAGTTTGTTCTGAGGTTTCAATGATGCCACGCAGTCTTGAACGACAAATGGAATGAAGAACATGAGATATGGCAGTTGAAAGCCATGAGATGCAATTGAAAGCTCAGAAAAAGCTAGTAAGTGAAACTTGAATTGAGAGTATTTAGTTTTACATACTAATCCTAATATCAAGAAATAACTTAAATCCTTAAGTTTAATTAAGTAATATTATCGCTGTGTTCAATACAGTGAACCTACATGAGACATTTATCCTGTATAAAGCACAAAAACTGAAACAGTCTCATGTTTCTCCCTGCAGCGATCAGACTGTACAATCACCACGGCCCCTGGTAGATCACCACACCAAGAACAGACTATTCCACCACTGTTGTGCAATTATCACTGTCATGTGCAACATTCACTTTTTATAACTTCTGCAATTATCACTGCCATGAGCAATATTCACTTTTTATAATTTGTGCAATTATAACTGCCATGTGCAATATTCACTTTTACAACTCTTTATCAACCACTCTGTACTTATATTATTTTTATTCTATTTTATTATTGTGTACTCGCCACTTTATTTCACATGTTCTTTTGCTGTAACAAGGTACATTTCCCCGTTGCGGGACTAATAAAGGTTTTCTGATTTCTGATGTGCCCAACGTGAACATTAAATATAATATAAGAAAAATAAAAATACTTTCCAAATCTTTGAGGTATCTTAGAATGGAGCCCAATTGTTATGTTGTCGCCACAAATAAACCACGTGAGTGAACTGCTATAGGTACTGTGTCATGAGCCTGGCTTTCTGTTCCTGTTTCCTGTTTTAATATGCAAAGTACACTTCCCTTGTGTCACGTCTAGTTTTACTTCCTGTCTTTGTGTTTTCCCGCCTTCTGTGATTTGTTTGCCCTGCCCTGATTTGATCCTCCCGTGTCTAATCACCTGCTGCCACTCGTGTCTTTGATGCCTCCTCCAGCTGTGTCCTGTACTTGTGATTAGTGTCTGTGTATATATACACACCTGTCTGTTGGTTTGTCTTCTATGTTACCTGGTGTGGTTGGTCATGCAGGGTTTACCTTTGTGAATCCTGGTGTGCCAGCGGTCCATACTGTTTTTTTCCCTCAGTTTTTGCCTTATGTTGTTTTTTGTATTTCCAGCTTTGTTAAATAAAGATTGTCTTTTGTTATCACTCTCCGCCTGTTTACTGCATTTGGGTCCTCCCCTTAACCTCACCCTGATATACTGGACTCAACAGGCAGATTCACCACTATTTGGGCCTTTCGTGTTGCTGAATGTTATGAACTGCAGTCACTGTATAGCGTATTAGTAAACTTGTAAAACATAATAGCAACAAAGCGTCGCTATTTTGAGCAAAAAAGAACCAGAATGTGTTTTGTAGCAATAACACACACTTTGAGACGATGACAGGTTTTGTTTTCCCGCTATTTTTTGGAATGTCCTCAAGCTCAGCTTGGCGGATAATAGCTTTCTTGGGACAAGTATGAGGAACAGGGGACACTAATGAATTCTTGTATCACATCTGCTGAGGAGCTCTTCACATGCCAGCTATTTACAGGAGACAGAGAAATGCACTATCCTCACACATTAATTGTTATCGCTGACAGATGCCAGTTCTGCCTCCCGGTGTGATGGACAGTATAGATTGCTTTTGTCTGAAAGGGGGAAATACAGTGATCGCTTGTTGACATCTTTTGACACAGCTTTCATTTCATTTAACTCTCTATTACTCTCACTTCTGGTTTGATCTCCTCACCACTGTTGTCCACTGCAAAACCTAACATTCCCTTGGAATATAAACTGGAAGTGAATGTGTATTTTATAGGTGTCATTTTTAATAAGACAATTAAATGTATTCCTGTCACTTCTAGCAGACGGGACTGACACAGTGCATAGTGTCTGTGTTCTAGTTTGATCAAAGTGATGTATCTTTGAACGTGCCAGCAAAGATTCACATCCAACTGTAACTGCACTGACATTTCTAGTATCACTAGATAACGATAACACTACAGTTTTCTTTCATTTCTAATCATAAATTACAGTTTTTTTAAAAGGCTGCCTCTATAAAAAGGTACCAGACAGACTGCTCTATTTTGTATGTCACCACGTTCAGTCATTCAGACAGACCACTAGCCCTCATTATCTCCCACCTATCAGCTGCTCAAATCAGCAGCAGGGAGAGGAAAAAGGCCATAACAGACGAAGATTTGGAGCTGTCACATCGAATCTGCAGAGCCTGAAACTGGGAAAATGCAAAGGAATATGGTTAGTTTAATTGTGGTTTCATATAGTCTAATAAAGAAACACAAAATACATGTCAAGAGGAGTATGCAACAGATACTTTTAACAGACAGGTTCAAACACTCTGTTTATACTGGTATAATTTATATGTATTTTCAGAAAAAACTGAAACTGGTCCATATGGAAAAGACTACAGTAGCTAACGACTGACTCTCCATGGTCTTCTAGTTTACTAAGCCTTGCTTCCAACACTGCAAATTAACTAAATATATGACATGTACCATTATCACTAAAGGAGGCAGAGAACTAGCTAAACATGAAACACATGGCACAGGAGAGAGAGAAACAGGCCATCGCTAACTGCTCATCTAAGAACAGTAACGTTAACAGAACTGAATAGCGTATAAACAGCTGTTGCTAAACCAATGAGATAGCTATGAGTGCTTTAGCAGAACTAGTGTAAATCTATAGCGGGTAATTAGATATTGTGAAATTCAATCAAGATATATCAAGAATATAACAAGATTAGTCGAGCTAAAGCAGCTAAAGTAAACTACCGGCAACACAAACGAAGAAAACCGGAAATGTCAACATGCTTAGCAGGTCAGCACATCAGACCAGCACATCAGACCAGCACATCAGTCCTGGATCTAAATAGTTACATCTATGCTGTCTCACATAACACGGCAAATGGCATTTAACACAGTGTGTGATGTGGAGTAACATTCACAAAACTAGCTTTGCCACAATTCTCCTCAACAGAATAATTGTTGCTGCTATTATCACTCCGTCAGTCAGTCTCTGAATCCAATAACAACAACCTCTGATCTTGTCATAGTGATGCTATGTTGATGTTATCTTGACCAGTGGTGGAATGTAACTAAGTTCAATTACTCAAGTACTGTACTTCCGTCAAATATAGATATAAGGTACTTAGGTAGTAAGGTACATGTACATGATTTTAGATATGGTCAGTTTTTAATAAGAAGTGCCTAAAATTAGCTCCACTACAACATACACTATATGAACAAAAGTATTGGGCCACCTCCAGATTACACCTACAGGAACTTTTATGACATCCCATTCCAAATTCATAGTCATTAATATGAAGTTGGTCCCCCTTTGCAGCTATAACAGCTTCCACTCTTCTGGAAGGCTTTCTACAACATTTGAGCGTGTCTGTGGGAATGTTTGCCCATTCATCCAAAAGAGCATTAGTGAGGTCAGACACTGATGTTGGACGAGAGGGTCTGCCTCGCAATCTCCATTTTAGTTCATCCCAAAGGTGTTAAATGGGGTTGAGGTCAGGCCAGTGAAGTTCTTCCACACCAAACTCATCACACCATGCCTTTATGGACCTTCCTTTGTGCACTGGGGCACAGTCATGCTGGAACAGAGAAGGTTCTTCCCCAAACTGTTTCCACAAAGTTGGTAGCATAGAATTGTCCAAGATGAAGCATTAAGATTTCCCTTCACTGGAACCAAGGGGCCGAGGCCAACCCCAGAAAAAAAACCGCATGGCATTATCCCTCCTCCATCAAACTTTACAGTCAGTTAGGTAACGTTCTCCTGGCATTCGCTGAACCCAGACTCGTCCAGACTGCCAGATAGAGAAGCGTGATTCCTCACTCCACAGAACACGTTTCCACTGCTCCAGAGTCCAGTTTCGCGGTGCTTTACACCGCTCCATCCGACGCTTGGCATTGTGCTTGGTGATGCAAGACTTGCATGCCACTGCTCGGCCATGGAAACCCATGTCATGAAGCTCCCAGCGCACAGTTTTGGTGGTAATATTAATGCCAGTGCTGGTTTGGAACTCTGCAGTTATTGAGTTGGCAGAGCTTTAGCGACTTTTACGCACTATGCGCCTCAGCGATCACGCTCTGTAACTTTACGTGGTCTGCCACTTCGTGGCTGCGTTGCTGTTCCTAAACATTTCCACTTTGCAATAATACCACTTACAGTTGATCGTGGAATATCTAGGAGAGAGGAACTTTCACAAACTGATGTTGCAACGGTAGAATCCTATTACAGAACCATGTTGGAATTCAGTGAGCTCTAGAACGAGCCATTCTTTCACAAGTGTTGTAAAGGCTGCATGGCTAGGTGCAAGGGGCAGGAGGCCGGGAAGCAGCTCAGGATGGCGGTGGGGAGGCCAGTCTGGATGCGGGTGGAGCCGCTCAGGAGGCCGGCGGGGAGGCCGGTGGAGACGCTCAGGAGGCCGGGATGGTTGCGGGCAGAGTCGAAGGGCAGCTGGGGAACAGCTGGGGTTTGCAGCTGTCCGGCATCAACTGGAGCGGATGTCTCCAGAGATCCGGCAGCAGGGACAGGGGTTTGCGGAGGTCCGGCATTGGGAACTGGAGGCTGTCGCGGCCCGGCAGTAGAAACGGGGGGCTGTCGTGTCGAGTCTGTCGTGGTCCATGTTTCTGGTCAGATCGTACTGTCACGGTGGGGAAAAGGTGAGGACTCAAATGCAAGACAGCAGACGAGGAGATTAACAAAAAGAGGACTTTGTTCCAAAAAGTATACAAAATAACAAAAATACAAAAGGTAAAAAGTAAACTGAAAAGACAAACCAGGATGACACGGGGACCACGAGGAAGCACGAGGAAGTATCTGGCAAGGGGGACACTTAGATGACGATCTGACAAGGAACACTGGGAAAGACAGGGATATATACACACAGACACTAAACGAGCGGAATGGGACACAGCTGGGGAGAGAAGTTAAAACACAAGGGCAAGGTGAACGGACACAGGAGGAACAAATCAACAATCAACAATCACAGAGGGAAAACACAGACAGGAAGTGCAACTAGACATGAAGTGCAACTAGACATGACATAAGGGGGAGTGAACACTTCAAACACTTCAAAATAAAACATACAAAAATCACGCTCATGACACATATGGTAATGGAATTGAATGAAACACCTGAATTCAATGGAGGAGTCGCCCAATATTTTTGTCCATATAGTGTATTTTCATTTGCATTAATTAATGCATCAATAATCCAATAACACCGAAAGGGGCCTTTCTTCTTTTACTTTGGATGAGTAATATGTTGCTAACCCTTCTGTACTTCTACTTAAGAATTTTGAATGTTTTTGCTGCTTTAATTTTGATTAACAAAAAGAAACCTGAACCTTTAAAGTGTGATTCTAAATTGCAGGTGTAAGCCTTTAATGGGTACTGTAATTTACCCTCTGCTTTCCACATAGTCTCCAACAACTTGGCGTCACATTATGTCTGAAAGCAAAGCTGAATCTGGCAAAACATTCTTGCACTGTTATGATTTTTTTTTTTAAAGCACCTCAGTTGACAACATGTGATTGTTCGCTCCGGCTGTGTGCGGCCAGGCGGGTGTGTTATAATCTGGCAGGGAAGCATCCCTCCTGACCAGCTGACTAGTGTCTCATAACAGTGACGTACGGCCAATTTACACATTGCATCTCCACCGTGAGTGACAGCAAATCAATAGACACTCGGAGTGATCACGGCATCCAGTAGTGTGTCAGTTAGTGTGAGTGTGAGAGAGAGAGACAGTCTGTGATTGTAAGTCTTTCACCTTTTACCAAGGGAGAAGCCTCTGCATTTGTAAATGTCTATGGCTACCTTTTTTCACGTGTGTGTGTGTGTGTGTGTGTGTGTGTGTGTGTGTGTGTGTGTGTGTGTGTGTGTGTGTGTGTGTGAAAACAACGTGAAAAAATGTACAAGTGTGAAACAGTGTGTGTAAATAAAGCTGAAAGTATTGATGCATGTAGTTTATTTTGGTCCTGTGCATCTCCATTTGTGTAGACATATGCGTGTGTTTCTGTGTCAGTGTGTATAAGCACTATGTGTAATTACTAACACCACTCAAGTACTCTGTGTGGACTGCATGGAAAATACCATTAACCTCTGTTGATGGGCTTCACATCTACTGAAGGAGGGGGGGAGGTGCCAGGAGATTACAGCTACTGTTGTCTGCTACTGGGAGCTGCCCACTACAACTGCAGTAATGTACTGTTGACTACTGAGCAGCTCCATTCGATGCTTCTGCATGTAATGTGGTCAGACAGGTTTTAATCCATTTGGAAGTTCATCTTTGTTTTGTCTTACAAATACATTTGGCAAACTCATTGTCTGACTGCTGGTGCTTCGTACCCTGTCAGAATTATTTTTTGTGATGTTACCGTGTTCCTAATCATTTAACTACATTTAAGTACAAGAAATACGGCAAAGTTTGCAAGCTAGTTCAGGCAGTTAGCCACTACCGTCACATTGCAAACTCCTCTCATTGCAAGAATCATGGTGGTGTACCCCACAGTTCGCTGCCACGAGTCACTTGTTGCTAATGTTGGGAGAGCAAATGAAACTTGGAGAACAGGTGAGCAGGTGGACGGGGTGATGGGAATGGCAGAAAAACGGTTACTGCAGGGCTGATGAGATCAATCAGAAACAGGCGAGTAGGTGAATGAGAGTCAAGTGACTGCAGGTGGAAAAGTCTAATGGCATCTTGGGCACAGGTAGAGAATGGCAATGAATGGGCCTGGGGAAGCGGGAAGTGTCTGGAGGGAGGGACAGTGAAGCAAAAAGTGACATGCTCGAGGCTGAGATAAAACCAAACGTTCACTCCGCATAGCAATGAAAATGACTGGTGACCAGACACACATTATGGCAGCTTGAGGCATGAAAAAAACGTTAAATGAAAGGCAAGCCGTCTTGACTGGACTATTCAGAGGATGGAGAGAGGAGTCTAAAATGGAGCAAGCTATCCTAGCTTATTTGCTAACATAAGACACATAAAAACACATTTTGCTAACAGTGTTTTGTCACAGTAATAACTGCTCCACAAAAGAGAGTTTAGAGACTTTTAGACTTTTATGGGACAGTGGTCGATGGTACATCTAGTATGTCTTTTGGATATACTGTGAACATATTTCCCAATTAGATTAGGCAAGATGATGAGCTAACACATTTTCTAAGCGACTTTAGCAAACTCACAGAGCTTTAATTTCCCTCTTTTAAAAAAAAATACTTTTTATTGCAAATGATGTGCAATGGTGAACAAAATGCCAGTTAAAGCTACAGGAGTTCACCACCACTAGCCCTAAAGATACTTCTGTTAGTATATTTACATGTACACAGTAGTAGGATGTGTATACTATATACTTACTTGCGTAGTATGTGAATTCTTTACAGAGTCGTGTTGTCTCAAATCGAACACGGTTGTTGCACTGACTGTAAATGATGATTGCTGCTGTCAGGTAGCTGGCTAGCATTCACGTTATCTTACACAAACTGCTAAACACACTGATTGCCAATAATATAATATAATATAGATATAACTTACATTTGTAAACTGCAGGATTCGCTAGAGCACCAGCAAATGGTCCCCCCCACGTTCACTACGCAGCCGAGATGGCGACCATTGAGAGTGAAAAGTGTACAGCGTTACACACTCAACACTTGACAGTTACACAATGTGGCTTCTGCATTTTTCCCTACGTCTCAGTGTGAATGCACTTATGCAGTCGAAATAGCAAGTGTAGCAAGTATAGAAGAACGATAATTGAGACATAGCTGAGGTCACCAAGCTTCTGGCTCTTGTGGACTAATGCGAGGATGTGACAAAGATACTTTTTAAATTGTTGCCTGGCAGCTAAACAACGTAGACAAAGTACAAGAAATATTTTTGCATCCCTTATTTACAATCAGTGCCTCATTCATAAATTGTGGAATCACACACATGATCATTTAAAAGTAAATTATAAAGGGTTACGCGAAACAGGAATAAATTGAATTTGAAAAGATTGTAATATAGAATTTGAAAAGATTGTAATATAAAGGGCAAAAGTGATTTGGAATCTCACCTCTTGCTCTATGGCACCTTTGGACAGGATATTACTTTCTGCTGCTTTGAAGGATATATTTCCTTTCTTGAGCTCATCTACAGATTGGAGATCCAGCAGCTCCTTATCTCAGAGAGGCAGAATTACATATTCCTTCATCCACGATTCTCTCACACCTATAGCGGTTTAATTTCCCTCACAACATGCATAGCATCTTTTCTGTTATGGGTACGTCCAGGGGAGAAGATGAATCTTGCAAGAATCTTGCAAGTACATTAGCTTCAAATAGGTTAAATGCTTTAAGTGCAGAACAATAGCTTCAAATAAGCCAAACAAAAGTGCAACATTCAGAAACAATAGAATACATATTCAACCATTAGCTAAAAATAAGACAAACCAGTGTAAATGCAACAAATCAAAACTTCAACCATTAGCTTCAAAATAAGCCAACCAATTTAGTGCTACATACAGAACGTATTATTTTTTTATTGGCCAAGGTGCAGTCGAAACAGGTGGGTTTTTATTCTGCGACGGAAGGTTTGAAGATTTTCTGACGACCTGATATCTATTGAGAGCTCGTTCCACCATTTTGGAGCTGGGATAGCAAACAGGCAGGTTTGGGGATTGGCCAATGCAGAGCGAAGTGAGCGATTCATTCAAAAGATAACTCTCTTATTGTTCTTGAATAACATTAAATAATCACTCCAAGTGCTTCTGGCACTGAGTAATAGTGGTCTGAATATACTGAATCTAAAGAAAATACACTCTGCCTGAAGTTTGTCGTTGAAAAAGATGCCTGATGATGGGTATAGCTGGTAGGTATGAACTTGTAAACACAATATAAACATAGCACCAAGTGTTACCCAGTTCAGGTTAAAATTTCAGATGAAAGGGATAGAAACTTAACTTATTAGACAGGTTTTTCTAAGAGTAACACCAGGCGTTTACAAGCTGTGCATTTGGAGATATTGTATTGTATTGTATTTATTGATAAAAAGGCCGTAAATAATTATTGGCCTTTACTATAAATAACTATTATATACCCAATATTCCCTGTCAGTACTAATGACACAAAGTAAGAGAAGTATAAACAAAAACAATTGTACATTTTTGTATTTATTTTGTATTTTGTAATTCCATCCATCCATCGTCTACCGCTTATCCGGGGTCAGGTCGCGGGTCAGCAGCTCCAGTAAGGAACCCCAATCTTCCCTTCTCTGGGCCACATCCTCCAGCTCCGACTGGGGGATCCTGAGGCGTTCCCAGGCCAGTGAGGAAATATAATCTCTCCACCGAGTCCTGGGTCTTCCCAGGGGTCTCCTCCCAGCTGGACGTGCCTGGAACACCTCCCTAGGGAGGTGCCCAGGTGGCATCCTTACTAGATGCTCGAACCACCTCTGGCTCCTTTCAACGTAAAGGAGCAGCGGCTCTACTCCGAGTCTCTCACAGATGGCTAAGCTTCTCACCCTATCTCTAAGGGAGATGCCAGCCACCCATTGGAGAAAACCCATTTTGGCCGCTTGTACCCATGATCTCGTTCTTTCGGTCATGACCCAGCCTTCATGACCATAGGTGAGTGTAGGAACGAAGATCGACCGGTAGATTGAAAGCTTTGCCTTCTGGCTCAGCTCTCTTTTTGTCACAACGGTGCGGTAAAGCGACTGCAGTACCGCCCCCGCTGCTCCGATTCTCCGGCCAATCTCTCGCTCCATCGTCCCCTCACTCGCGAAACAAGACCCCGAGGTACTTGAACTCCTTCACTTGGGGTAAGGGCTCATTCCCTACCCGGAGTAGGCAATCCACTGGTTTCCTGCTGAGAGCCATGGCCTCAGATTTTGAGGTGCTGATCCTCATCCCAACCGCTTCACACTCGGCTGCGAACCGATCCAGTGACTGTTGAAGGTCATAGACCGATGATACCATAAGGACTGCATCTTTTGCAAAGAACAGCGATGAGATCCTCAGGCCACCAAACTGCAACCCCTCTCCTCCACGACTACGCCTCGATATCCTGTCCATGAAAATCACGAACAGGATTGGTAACAAAGCGCAGCCCTGGCGGAGGCCAACATTCACTGGGAACGAGTCCGACTTACTGCCGAGTATCCGGACACAACTCTCGCTTTGGGCGTACAGGGATTGGATGGCCCTCAGAAGTGACCCCCTCACCCCATACTCCCGCAGCACCTCCCACAGTATCACCCGGGGGACCCGGTCATACGCCTTTATCCCCCATCAGCTTCCAGCTCTGCCTCTAACATGGAGGGCGTGTTAGTTGGATTCAGGAGTTCCTCAAAGTGCTCCATACACCGCCCGATAACCTTCTCAGTCAATGTCAGCAGGGTCCCACCCTTGCTGTACACAGCTTGGATGATTCCTCACTTCCCCCTACTGAGGTGCCGGATGGTTTTCCAGAAGCACCTTGGTGCCGACTGAAAGTCCTTCTATAGCTTTTCCGAACTTCTCCCACACCCGCTACTTTGCCTCTGACACAGCAGAGGCTGCCACCCTTCTAGTCCTTCGGTACCCTGCAACTGTTTCCGGAGTCCTCTCGGATAACATAACCCGGAAGGACTCCTTCTTCAGTCGGATGGCTTTCCTAACCACCGGGGTCCACCACTGTGTTTGAGGGTTACCGCCCCTTGAGGCACCTAAGACCTTGAGACAGCTCATCACCGCAGCTTCAGCAATAAAGGTTTTGAACATCGCCCCACTCAGGTTCAATGCCCCCAACCTCCACAGGGATGTCTGAAAACCTCCGCCGGGGGTGTGAGTTGAAGGTCCCCAGGACAGGGGCTTCCTCCAGATGTTCCCAGTTCACCCGTACTACCCGTTTGGGTTTACCAGGTCTGTCCAGAGTCTTCCCCCACCCCTTGATCCAACTCACCACCAGATGGTGATCAGTTGACAGCTCCGCCCCTCTCTTACACTTATGAGCATCCTTATGTTCGAATGTGGTGTTTGTTATGGCCATTCCATGACTAGCACAGAAGTCCAACAACAAACGACCGTTCGGGTTTAGATCAGGGAGGCCCTTCCTCCCAATCACGCCTCTCCAGGTGTCTCCATCGTTTCCCACATGTGCGTCGAAGTCTCCCGGCAAGACTATGGAGTCCCCTACTGGAGACCCCTACAGGGCTCCATTCAGGGTCTCCAAGAAGGCCGAATACTCCGAACTGCGGTTTTGGGCATAGGCACAAACAACAGTCAGAGTTTTCCCCCCCATAACCCGAAGGCGTAGGGAGGCGACCCTCTCTTTCCACCGGGGTAAACTCCGACGTAGCGGTGCTCAGCCGGGGACTTGTGAGTATCCCCACCCCGGCCCGGCGCCTTACACCTTGGGCAACTCCAGAGAAGAATAGAGTCCAACTCCTATCCAGGAGTATGGTTCCAGAGTCAAAACTGTGCGTAGATGTAAGCCCCACCAAATCCAACTGGTAGCGATCCACCTCCCGCACTAGTTCCGGCTCCTTCCCCACAGAGAGGTGACGTTCCATGTTCCCAGAGCCAGCCTCTACTGCCTGGGTCTGGTCCGTCGAGGTCCGTCGACCCCAGCGGTTTTTCCCATGAGTGGTGGGCCCACAGGATGGATGGATGACACCACGTAGCTTCTTCGGGCTGTGCCCGACCGGGCTCCGTGGCAAACCAGGCCACCAGGCGCTCGCTGTCGGGCCCTCCCTCTGGGCCTGGCTCCAGACGGGGGCCCCGGGCTTCCTCCGGGCAGGGTTTCTCCTTTCCTTTCCCTTTTTTTCATGAAGTCGTTTTGAACCATTTTTAGTTTGGTCCCTCGCCTGAGACCAATTTGCCTTGTGAGACCCTACCAGGAGCAGTAGGCTCCAGACAACACAGCTCTCAGGTTCATAGGGACACACAAACCTCTTCACCACGATAAGGTGATGGTTCCCAGAGAGGTATTTTGTAATTGATAAATACAATTATGAAAAAAGAATAACATTTGTAAAAGTAAAACCATGGTTGTCACATGTCTAAACCTAACGATACGTGAGTCACCGGGAGACTGGGCTGCTGCTGGCTCCGTTTGTAAACAAAAGAAGAGGGCTGGCACTTCCTTATCAAGTTGACACTCATTGGTTCTTAACAAAACATAACAAAGGGAAATATGTGTCTGTGATTACGTCTCTCATGACGTCTATCATTGAGAAAGAAATCAAGCTGATCAATACAGAATAGGTTTAACAGAGTCTGCAACTAGAACTTATATAATAATAATGATATACGATTATTCCCTGAAGAATCAACATCAGCTTCTCTCCCTCCCCAAGTTCTACCGGAGCTTGGAAGTTTCCTCTGATGAGATGCCACGGACAAATAATGATGAGTCTGTTCAGCTCATTATATGTGAGCAAACATTTTCTCTGTTAACAAAAGCAGATTGAGAACCAAAATGAGCGACAGCATCTCTGTGATGTCCTTCGTATCTCAACCACCAAACTTACTCCTGACCTGCAGCATCCTTCAGTCCAAAGTGCAGCATCACTGCTCCCACTGAGTGCAACGCTGTTCCCATTATAGGCGAGTTAAAACATATATTACACAGTATTCATGTTAATAAGCTACATTTTTCAATAAATTCAGTCAATTAAATAGATAACATTTTCTAACTAACGTTAGTTGATGTGTTAACAAGGCCAATAACATATTTGTTTAACAAGCTTGAGATATATCCATAGCCTCTTTTTTTTACCAGCCATTGACTCACATTGTCTTGCTATAGCAGTGCTTTTATTTTGTGTGCAATTCTCTCCAACCACCCTTTGGATGCACGATGTATGAACTCCAGAAGGCAATTATTGTTTTTTCTGTATTTATTATTTTCACAAAGCCTCCATACTTTGAAAGATATTGTAACATTTATCATTTGAACACAGAGCATCCATCGTTCTCTCTGGAAATGCACATTTGATCTCAATGATGACATCCATGCACTTATCTCTCTCCTCCAGATCATAAATCTGATGAGTTGCAGGCTCATATAAAAGTTTGTGTGCACTCATGCAGCAGTTGTGTGCAGTAGTGATGACTGCTGATCATCCTATTGATGAATCTTGGGGCAATAACTTCGGACTCGATGAGTGTGTCTTGTAGTCCTGCACCTCCAAATGTTTTTCCCTAGAATAGGACATGCATGTGTGAAAGGTAACTAATCTAATCACTAAACGCTGTGTAAAGTAATTGTCTTTACAGCAAATTTACTGAGCGTTGGCATATATAGCTTTGTCAAAAACACTGTATGTCAGTGTTGCCAACTTGGTGACTTTCTTGCTAAATCTGGCGACTTTCCAAATCTCTTGGCAACTTGTTTTTGTCAAAAGCTACAAATCTAGCGATTTTTTATTTTGAGAAGTGATGGCCTATTTCAATGGCAAAATAAAAAACAAAAGTCAACAGAAGAAAGTTCATTTGTAGTTCTAAACATATTTAGGGTGTTTTTCTCTTCTCCCTATCTATCTGGATGCATTCATGTAAATGTATGTTACTAACTCATGTCTCTCATGTGGCAGGTTGCCACTGATTAAGTTTACGTCAGGATCAGGAATCGTGACTGTGCCTTCTGCCCTGGTCCTGCCGGACACTTTTTGACATTATCCTGGATTCATCTATACTTTTTCTTTTTTGATCACAACATCATTTCTGTCAAAAGGATGTTGTATTTTTACTATGTTGTATATCCTGTACACACAACATGTATTGCACATCTGTCCGTCCTGGGAGAGGGATCCCTCCTCAGTTGCTCTCCCTAAGGTTTCTTTCATTTTTCCCCCTTTAATTGTGAGGTTTCTTAGAGTGAGTTTTTCCTTGTGCGATGCGAAGGTCTAAGGACAGAGGGCGTTGTATCCTGTACAGTCTGTAAACCACACTGAGACAAATGTGTAATTTGTGATATTGGGCTATATAAATACATTTGATTTGATGCCAATTCAGATGTGTTGTGTGTGAGTGTTCAGTCAGTTCAGTGTACTGTATTTTGATCTGTAATAGAATACTTTCATGATGTAACAAGTTATGTGGCCCATGTCTTTTAGACTGATGGTACTTTATGCTAGGGTAGGGGTCGGTAACCTTTTTGGCTGGGAGAGCCTTAAAAGCCAAATATTTTTTTATGTATTTCCTTGAGAGCCATATATATATATATATACATTTGAATGCAACTTTATGCGTGCATTTTTTAAGAATAACACGTCTCCGAGTATTAACAGTGGCATCAGTGTTTCACTGAACAGGTGATCTTTTATTAAATAAACTAAACGCTTACATAATTTATCTCATTTATGTGCACGTTTCAGTGTTTACTGCACGGGTGTCAAACTCAAGGCAATTATATTCGGCCCACGAAAAAATATCATATGTCTGTCATAACTGGCCCGCCGGTTTTGGTAATTAAATCAATGCATGGCACAACCACAGGAAAAGATATTTGAAAAGATGTGTGAATGAAATGAAAGTTTTTGGAAAGCAAAGGGAAACACACCACAGATCTCTGGGACGAAAGTGGCGATGTGAGCTGGCCTTTTGGTGCGACATAATGAAGCATCTCACTGTTAAACCTCCAGCTTCAGGGCTGTGTGATCACGGACATGTATGATGCAGTGACAGCTTTCTAAGCCAAGCTGACTGTGGGAAACACGGATGCAGCAAGGAAGCTTTGGTCACTACGTGTTTCCAAACACTGATAAACCACCGTTGTGTTCCCGACCGCATTCTGCTGAGATACTGAGCACATTTGCCGACTTTGCAGCTCAGAAATTTAAATTTAACTACTCCGCCACCCATTTGCAGTTGACTTAAAAATGTTCCATATCTGTTCGTACTTTATCCAATATGTGTATCCTGTTCAATAAATGGGGACCGTGTTTGGCCCTCGATGTAGTCTCAGTTTTTAATGTTGGCCCTCTCTGTGATTGAGTTTGACACCCCCGGTCTATTGCTTGCTTTGTGTAGTTTCTCCTCTGCTCGGTTTCGCGAAGGGCGGGGCCCCGCCTCCTACGCACACACGTGTGAACACACCTTAACCTACAGCCAGAGACAGAGCCCAGAAAAGGAGAGGGGAGAACTAAAAACAAATCCGCTGCTAAATATTTTACTTTAAAATGACGCAATATAATTATTTATTACTTGTTAATCATGTTAAAAAATGTCAGCTCAAAATTGTCTGCGAGCCATATTGCGTTATCGAAAGAGCCATAGGTTCCCAACCCCTGTGCTAGGGGATGCTTTACATGAGCAAACTTCTGTAGTGGTTGTCTGTTACACCAATATGTTATTAAAGGTATTACATACTGTGATACAGTATTTTAGTACACTCTCTATGGAGCAGTGGAAAAAGGGCTCCAGCAGCTTCACAGACAGGCTGGTTTTCCTAAGTGTCCTTAAGAAAATATAAGCACTGTTGAGTCTTTTTTTGTTGGTTGTCCATTTGAGATCTTTAGTGATGTGTGTAACCCTCGATTACTAAGAGACTGATACAAATATAAATAATTATTAGTTTTATTAATAATTCATTAATAATTGAATAACTCTTTAGTAACTTAAATATTCACAATATATAAAAGAAGATATTGGGATTTAGAACAAGATTCATGATAGCACTCAAACTAGTGTGATTAGTTAAATCACCTGTCCATCTAAAATGCAGATTAAAAACAAGCCAATCCAAGTTTAGCCCCGCTTCCGGGTCTGCATATAGCGGGACGTGATAGTGCAGTTCTTTCTTTTGGACAAGAGACTTAGCAGAGGTGATGGGCAAATGAAGCTTTTGTGAAGCACTGAACCACTTCAGCCAATTGTTTCGAAAATGGGTTCATTACTCGAAGCTTCAGGTACAGTGACCTCTACTGGTGAAGTGCAAGGCTGCAGTGGATTTAAAGTATCTTTGCCTTGAAAATTATTTGACGCACACATCTAAGACTGAATATCATGTTCTATTTAACAATAAAGATTGATAATTATGTGTACGTGTTATTGAGAAGAGAGTGCTGGGAAGAAATGTTGGGTTTTTTTATGCCTTAAATTTAAGATTGGATAGAGAGAAGGGGAATGACATACAGCAAATGGCCACGGGTTGGATTGTAACCCCGGGCCGCTGCGGGAGAAGCAGTGGTTCTATGGGATTGTAGTTCTGGGTTTGAAGGACGTATTGAAGCTTCAATATCACACAGCCATCACTAGAGGTAGCTGCGTGTAAATTATTTGGGAAACATAATTGCCACAAGTTTCCAAGAGCATCGGCTCTTAAAAGACACCCTTGGTGAGTTTTGTCAGAAAATTAGATTTAAATGTTAGTTTTAATGAAAAGATTTATGCTATATTATGCGTGGCTAACCGTTGCTAACATGTTAGCATAGTTTTGTGTGTGGATTTCACTTTGTTTTGCCGCCTGTTGGGGCATATTAAAGTGGCGCTGACCACAGCTAAGTTTGTTGTTTTATTTATTGTTTTATAAATATAAAAGTAAAGCTAACTGTAGCTGTGTGACATAAGATGAAGAGATGTATTAATTGACATTTAATTGCATTTATGTGTGGATTGATACGACTCTTGGCTTTGTTGTCAAGGTCGGGTCTTTTTGTAAGTTTTGAAAGATTCTGGATTGTCTGCAACGCGGCTGCTCTTCCTTGCTGTGGTGCTGGTCTGGCGAGCCACCATTTGAGTGATCAGAAGAGAGAGAGCGAGAGCGAGAGAAAGAGAGACTTTTACGTTACACCTATCTACGATGGTGGTAGGACCGTTGATTTTGTGTTTTTTCACAAACTGAGTTGGCTTCTGGAGAACACCAAGGACTGAACAGATTGAACAGATTTTACTGAATGTCCTTAGTTCTAAATGACAGTGATTATTTGATTGTATGTATGTTGAGTCGATGTTGAAGAGTTCTAATTGTTATAGAAGTGTTTTTATGCATTTTTGATAAGTTTTCTTTCATTTTAAGAGTGAAATAAGACATTGAGAAGAAACAAGTCCTGGTTTCTAAAATTAAAGAATAAATCATTTGTGTTTACATTTAAATGTACCTGCTGTGTGTCTTGTTCACCATTTCTGCACAATATCCATATTCTCCTGAGCAACCTAGACCTTCTCATACACTGGCCCATAGTTAAAATGTCTCCACTGATTTGTTGATATAATTCTGTGCTCAGAACTCTGTACTAGTGTTACATGTGTGTTCCAAAGAGCTTGAAGATGGAAATCCTCTCCACCTCTATTTGTGTGATATTTAAAGGAGGGGGAGTCATTGCGGTTTCTGCGAAAGTCTATGATGAGTTCTCTATATTTTTTATGTTTAGTGATAGATTTTAGTTTTCCCTAAAAGTATGATTATGCAAAGAAGGCACTGCTGCAGAATTTAAATATTCATTACGAAAAAACTGCAGGCTGACACATGGAGACATTTTATTTTGTAATTTAAGACTGATAGATCTTTTTATTTAATTAAAATTATTTAGTGCCCCATATGGTGGAACGGGATTGAACAAAAATGGCTTCAATTTATGGCCTACATCTAGAATACATACATTTGATAGAATGAGTCCTGGGATTGAATATTTCACTGTTTAAATGCCATATAGCTTCGGTGAAATGCTGGAACAAGCTGATATAGAACAGAATATATTTGATAATAGACAGGATGGACTAAGTTTGTTCATACCATAAAGCTAATTAAGGGAAAAAATATGAACAATAGATTGAGGGGTGGGCAATTTAAGTAAATACACAACATTCCTGAGAATGCACTAGACACCCATGTAGTTGCTACAGCAAACACAGGTTGAAGCCTACTCTAAACTGTAAAAGAGTTTGCACACGCAGGCACAGTAATGTAGGCTACAAAAGGCTAAACCTTCCCTAAATTATTATTCACAACGTACACATGCGCTACATATGTTTTGAATTCATGAATGATTCTCAGTCAAAATTAGCAGAGGAAGGTTCGAAGAAACAGCTGTCGCATCATCTTCTGTCATGTGCTATGTGCCTTGGACTAGCTACAGGTGGCAGACTTGTCGTCATAAACGTTTTGATTGCATTTCATTTGTTAAATTTAAAGTCTAAATTTATGTTGTGCTTACGTTGTTGAATAACATTAAGTAACTATCATTTCAATCATGTCACTTTAGCATATTATCCACTCAGGACATTCCATTATGGGTGGAATCGAAGTTAGTGCCTAGGTTTATCTGGCCATTTGAAATTCTAAAGGTCATCAACCCTGTGGCAGTAAGAATCAGGCTACCCCGTGCCATGTGAATCCACCCAACCTTTCATGTCTCTAAGATTAAGCCTGTTCATGAGATTCATGGTTCCGGCTGCTCCACCCCCACTACCTCCTCAGTTCATAAATGGCTGCCTCACCTATACGTTTCGCCGCCTGTGCCATTCCCGCGCGAGAGGCATCCAGTATTTGGTAGACTGGGTGGGGTAAAGGCCTGAAGAGAGGTCATGGGTCCCGGCTGGGCACATTCTGGATTCCAGGCTCATCAGCGAGTTTCACCAACGTCACCCTGCTCAACAGACTCCACCCACCATACCGGTAAGCAGGGACATGATTGGGACTTTTTCTTCCCCTTCTTCGGACTTATCCGATGAGGACAATGAGGAGCCACCCTCGGACGAGGGCGAAAATTCTCAGGGAGGAGAGGAGGGGAAACTGACATCTCTTGTTGCCAACCCTGCCTGCCCCTGAATCTGCCTGTTTGCCTGTTTCCTGACCAAGCCTGTTTTGGATCTGTCTGCCTCGCCCGTTTCCCGACCCGGCCTGGATTCATTCAACCTGCCTTGCCTGTTTCCAGTCAATGGGACTATGAATGTGTAAATTAACAGGTTTATAATATCAATGCACAATCTAATGCACAGGTAGATCCTACTATAATTCAATTAGTTTATTCTAGGGGCATTAAACTTAAAAAAGGTCCAGTTAGAGAACATTTCGTCAAGCAAAGATCTGTCTACTTGCGTTATGAATTAGTGTGATATATATTGAAGTAGCCTAGTAGCTGTATCAACGTCTGCATGTCATCAACAACTGACTGTCAAATCTAATAAAGAAATAACAATTCAAAAACATTCCGACAATATTTATTGTCAATTAACATTGAAATATACAGATATAAAAAAACTGTAGATATGTATAAGGTTCTTCTCGGGCTGCATTTTAAAAATAAAATTGAGAAAATAAATAAAATAGCTTGTGTTGTGCATCTTAAAATAAAGTGCTTAATTTTAGAAACATTTAATAAAGTGTAGCAGCAGCAGCGTGAGTTTTCCTTTTTCTTTGTTAACTGTTTCACATCTTGACTTAACAGTCTCAACCTAACAGGTATTCACAGAACACTTTCTTGTCTTTGTTGAAGAACCGTACATAAACTAACAGCTGAGCATTGTGAGAAACATCAGTGGACTCCTCTACAGCTAAGCCTACACATGGTGCCTTATGAAGGGCTTCATTCAGCTGGGCTTATATTTCACTTTTCTTTGTGGCTGACGATGCTGACATAGGTATTTGCTTTATTTTGTCACAAAGCTCTTCTTTTTGTTTTCCCTAAAGTAATGTTTCAGCTCCTGCACTCATGCATTGCTTGACAGCCCCTCCATCAGTAAATGTTTTTTGTGTTGACCCAACATCCCAGCAGCTCTGGGGGAACATTCATGAGCAGGTTGTTGGGCAGTGGGGTCAGGATCCTGCTGCATTGATCATATTGGGCTCTGAGACCTCAGTTCAGATTTGAGTGGCTATCTTTGGTCAAACACTTTGTGCTTTGTCTCATAGTGGCGTTTTACATTGCCACTTTTAATGGATGGCTTAACTCGCATGCAACTGGTCTATGAGTTTCCTGAACCGCTAAACTAGTGCCGTAAAACGAGAAAAGCTACGCCGGTTAAAATAGAAGCGCCCTGTCAAAACTGAAAATCCCTTAATAATCTATTGATTATAGGTCCGGGTCCTTACACGTCCCGTTCGGGTCTGGACTCGGACCACCTGTTTGTGACCTAGGGTTTATTCAATTCAATTAATGTGTTGCTTAGAAGTATTCTTATGCAATAGAATAGAAGATTGCCTAATATATATTATATTATATTATATATATATATATATATATATATATATATATATATATACAGTATATATATGTATATTCACGTCAGAGGGACTGACTTATCTGTGTATTCAAAATATATATATATATCTTATCATATTCACTTATTTGTGTTGCCAGTGCAACACACAGCAATGCCTTGTGTCCAAGTACTTTTTTGTTTGCCATGTGTGGGTGATATAAAAGTAAGCCTAATTACCGCTTTGAATTATGTTTTTATATTCATTTTTTATTTACTACTATGTCCATTTCACACTGCCGGCTAAGGCTGAAAGATGAGGCTAAAATGTATATTACTGGCCACTGAAAACTCTTGCCTCTTGATGTTAGAATAGCCTTCTAACATCAAATTTATCTAAAAGGTTCGGATTCCCGGCCACACCAACACAGCAAGAATGACACCATAAAACGCATTAAAATGATTTACTTTTATTGCAACATTACTTTAAAACACCTCGTTAATAAATAGTTAAAATAATGTTTAATGTGTCTAGCAATAGTTCAGGCAAATGGTTTAAAAATATCAAAAGTCCAGTTCAGTTAATATGGAACAACCGCTCCGCGTTTTCCCTTGCACCAGGGAAAGGGCGCGCTTCAGCGGGACTGTCGATAGAGTGCGGCAAGGAGCAAGAGGGATCCGATCCGATCTGTGGGGAGGCAAGGCAGCAACTGTCCAGGGAAGCATCCTCCCGTCAGTGCGCGGCGAGGAGCAAAAGTGATCCGATCAGGTCCGATCTGCGGGGAGGCAAGGCAGCAACTGTCCTGGGAAACATCCTCCCGTCAGTGCGCGGCGAGGAGCAACAGGGATTTGATCCGGTCCGATCTGCGGGGAGGCATGGCAGTAGTGATGGCAGTGTGATACTGAAGCTTCGATACTATGTCTGTCCTGGAAGAAGGATCCCACCTCTGGTTGTGGTAAGCGCGTCATTTCCGGTTGTTAATGTTTCTGTGTTGCTGGTAGCATACTTCGGCAGCTCCAGCTTGACCCAGTTAATGTTGTTATATTCTTGATCACATCGGCTAATTACCTGTCATCTATCTAAACCTATACTTGTACTTCCTAAGCACTTACAACTCTCTCCTTATCCTCCTTCTCTTAGCGACTCTCGCTAAATCCTCAATTCTTTACGCTCCGTTCGGCTCTGCTAACGTTAGCTGCTGCAGCTCGGCAGGTAGCGATGGCATCTCCCTCTTCTGCTCTCTCCTGCTCGGTGTGTTTCATGTTTAGCTATTGCTCTGCCTCCTTCAGTGATAATGGTACGTGTATTAAATGTAGTTTATACGCAGGGTTGGAGGCGAGTTTTAGAGGGATAGATAAGCAGCTCCGCACCATGGCTAGTCAGCGGTTAGCAAGTGTAGCTGTTAGCAAACCCCCTATAGCTGGTGCGGGCCGACCAGTGGTATCTCCTGTTAGCCGTCCCCCGGCGGGGCCCGAGCAGCCGGGAGACTGGGTGACTGTCCGAAAGAAGTGTTATCAGAAGCCCACGGTTCACCACCAACTTGCTGTTTCTAATAGATTCTCCCCACTCAGTGACACACCAGCTGAGAAGCCAACTCTGGTTATCGGTAGCTCAATTTTGAGATACGTTCATTTTGAGACACTAGCGACGACAGTCACGTGCATTTCTGGGGCCAGAGCGGGTGACATAGAAGCACATTTGAAACTGCTGGCTAAGGCTAAACGTAAATACAGTAAGATTGTTATTCATGTCGGCGGTAATGACACGTGATTGCGTCAATCGGAGTGTACTAAAGTTAATGTGGAGTCGGTGTGTACATTTGCCAAAACAATGTCGGACTCCGTAGTTTTCTCTGGTCCTCTGCCAAATCTTTTGAATGATGACATGTTTAGCCGCATGTCATCATTCCGTCGCTGGCTCTCACGGTGGTGTCCAGATAATGATGTGGGCTTCGTAGACAATTGGCGGACTTTCTGGGGAAGACCTGGTCTGATTAGGAGTGACGGCATCCATCCTACTTTGGCTGGAGCAGATCTCATATCCAATAATATTACAAAGTCTATTAGTGGACCTAATCCATGACAACCCAGAGTTGAGACCAGGACAAAGAGTTGCAGTCTTACACACTTCTCTGTGCTTCTTTCCAGGCAGTCACCCACTCAAATCCCCATAGTGACTGTGTCTGCCCCACGACCACTGAAACTAATCAAGTCTATGGTTAACAGAAGAGGAGTTATACATGAAAACCTAATTAAAATAAACACCACCGCTGCAAAAGTGGAACTAAATCGAAAAATTAAATGTGGGCTCTTAAACATCAGATCTTTATCAACGAAAGCTGGATTGGTAAATGATTTAATATCAGATAATAAGATTGATTTATTTTGTCTCACTGAAACCCGGCTGAGACATGAAGAATATGCCAGTCTAAATGAATCCACTCCACCTGGTCATATTAATACTCACATTCCTCGAGGCATTGGCCGAGGAGGTGGAGTTACAGCCATATTTGACTCAAACCTCTTGATCAATCCTAAGCCTAAACTAAACTATAACTCTTTTGAAAGCCTTGTTCTTACGCTCTCAATCCCAACATTGAAAACAATAAAGCCAGTTTTATTTGTTACTGTGTACCGCCCTCCTGGTTTTCATGGAAAATGGAATTCATGGAATTCATGGAATTCATGGAATTCATGGAATTCTCAGAATTTGTATCAAGTTTAGTCCTTAAAACAGATAAAGTAATTATTGTAGGTGACTTTAATATTCATGTGGATGTTGATAGTGACATCCTTAATAATGCATTTATCTCAATATTAGATTCAATTGGGTTCAGTCAAAATGTACATGAACCAACTCACCGTTTAAACCACACTCTGGACCTTGTTCTGGGATATAGGGTTGAAATTGAAAGTTTATCAGTGTGTCCACATAATCCTCTTTTATCAGACAATTTTTTAATAACTTTTTAAGTCCTGTTACTGGACTACAAGCCAGTAGGCAAAATATCCTACGCTCGATGTTTATATGAAAGTGCTGTGACTAAATTTAAGGAAGTGATTCCATCAGCACTTAATTCAATACCAGGACTCAATATCAATATAATGGAGGATTTCAATGCTAACTTTAGTCCCTCCCAAATTAATTATCTTGTTGATAGCGCTGCAGCCTCACTGCAAATAACACTCGAGTGTCGCTCCTCTAAAGAAGAAGATCATAAAACAGAAGAAGAAAGCTCCATGGCTTAATTTACAAATCCGCAAACTAAAACAAAAGTCGAGAAATCTTGAAAGTAAATGGCGTTCCACTAAATTGGAAGAATCTCGTTTAGTCTGGTTAGATCATCTTAAAACGTATAAGAAGGCTCTCCGTAATGCCAGAGCAGCTTATTACTATTCCTTAATAGAAGAAAATAAGAACAACTCCAGGTTTATTTTCAGCACTGTAGCCAGGCTGACAGAAAGTCACAGCTCTACAGAGCCTTCTATTCCTATATCTCTCAGTAGTGACGACTTCATGAGCTTCTTTAACGATAAAATTATAATTATTAGAGACAAAATTAATCTCCTCCTGACCTCAATTGGTAATGACTTAACTTCAACTGTCTGAATTTTAAAAACATCTGTAACTCCTGAAATATATCTAGACTGTTTTACTCCAATCAACCTTAACCAACTAACTTCAACAATCTCATCGTCTAAGCCATCAACCTGTCTTTTAGACCCGATTCCAACTAAACTGTTTAAAGAAGTTTTACCCTTAATTAACACCTCGTTATTAAATATGATCAACCTGTCTCTATTATCTGGCTACGTACCAAAATCCTTTAAAGTAGCTGTAATAAAACCACTTCTTAAAAAGCCTAGTCTTGATCCAGAGGTTTTAGCCAACTATAGGCCGATATCTAACCTACCCTTTCTCGTTAAAATCCTTGAGAAAGCAGTTGCAAAACAGTCATGTGATTTTTTACATAATAATAGTTTATTTGAGGTTTTTCAATCTGGATTTAGAGTTCATCATAGCACAGAGATGGCACTGGTGAAAGTTACCAATGACCTTCTATTGGCATCAGACAAAAGACTTGTCTCTGTGCTTGTCTTGTTAGACCTCAGTGCTGCTTTCGACACTGTTGATCATGACATTCTACTACAGAGACTGGAACATTGTGTTGGCATAAAAGGAACCGCATTAAGCTGGTTCAATTGGTTCAATCTCAATTTGTACTTGTTAACGATAAATCCTCCATGACAGCCAAAGTCAGTCTTGGAGTTCCGCAGGGTTCTGTACTTGGACCGATTCTACCGGGAAGCCTTTTTGACATTTTCCTGGATTCATCCATACTTTCTCTTTTTTTTTTCAACACAACATAATTTCTGTCAAATGTTGTATTTGTACTATGTTGTTTATCCTGTACACACGACATCTATTGCATGTCTGTCCGTCCTGGGAGAGGGATCCCTGAGGTTGCTCTCCCTGAGGTTTCTTCCATTTTTCCCCCTTTAATTTTGGGGTTTCTTTTAGGAAGTTTTTCCTTGTGCGATGCGAGGATCTAAGGACAGAGGGTGTCGTAACCTGTACAGTCTGTAAAGCACACTGAGACAAATGTATAATTTGTGATATTGGGCTATACAAATAAATTTGATTTGATTTTGATTTGATACGTGCTTCAAACTCTGGACTACAATTACATAGAACCACTGCTTCGAAGCTTGCATCAAATTCATCATTCCTTGAATTAATCACCGGACTGGTTCGCGGTCCAATCAGGTGATTCGCTGCCACTGCCTCGTCTCGATTCTGACAGGTTGAGACAGTTTTGAATTTGAGCGCCTCAATACTTTATAACCGCTCTAAACAATCAACAATTTGTGGGTTGTTGTCGTAGTATGCGTTATTGCTGTTGAGTTGTTGGTATTGCATTTGTATTGGATCATTATGAAGCCAGCCAACTAGCGAAACAATTTTTATGCACGCCAGCATCATCTGTTCCTTGTGCGCAAGTAAAGAAACCAGATCTAAATCTGTTGAAAGAATAATGTACATCCCACATAAAAATACGCAGCCTCAGTAGCGCAGCTCGTAGAGCAGGCTTTTCCTCAATTAAAGGCTTGCCGCAGCAGCCCGGGGTTTGAATCCAACCAGTGGCCATCTGTTGCGTTTCATTTCCCTTATCTCTATCCAATCTTAAACTGTACTATCATTTAAAACCTAATAAGCCCACATTTTTCCCCAGCACTCTTTTCTCAATAACACATACACACAATCATCAATCTTTATTTTTTAAATAGAACATGATATTCAGTCTTAGATGTGTGCGTCAAACAATTTAAGGCAAAGATACTTTAAATTCACTGCAGCCCTGCACTTCGCCAGTAGAGGTCATTGTACCTGAAGCTTCGAGTAATGAACCCATTTCCGAAACAATTGGCTGAAGTGGTCCAGTGCTTCACAAAAGCTTAATTTGCCCATCACTACAAGGCAGCAACTGTCCTGGGAAACATCCTTCAAGGTCTGGTTCACCACACGAGGAGACACTGAGGAGGATCAGTGCGCGGTGTGGGAAACATCCTGTAAGTCGGCAACTGGCGAATGAGATTGCTGATTTTAGCTGGGTTCAGGTTTGTCAATTAGCAATGCTGGGTTCAGGTGTGTCAATTAGCAACATGTCTTTGTTATGACAGTTCGTAAAAAAGGTTAAAGGAAGCATGCAAATATTAATACACAAGAGTTGATCGCCATGATAGTGCACAACAACATTAAAATCACAACAATATATATAACATGCAACAGTCATAAAAAGGGTTAACCATACATCACACTGTCTTAAAAGATGGCTTTATGACATTAGCCTTCCCTCTCCTCAGCCTCAACCGCTTCCTATTTCCACACGGTAATGCACCAGGACAAATGGAACACCAACAACAGATAGAAAAACGTAACTCTGTATTGACTGAGCAAAATAAAAATGTCAGAGTAGATTTTTTTATTGGCCTTTCACTCCCTTCGTAAAAAGGCAAATGTTGTCCTGACGGCGGGCAAAAGGGACAGCATGGTGATTCACTAAAGACTCTGAATATCCACAGCAACCATCACGTTTATTTGGTCAGTAGTTGTGAAGATACATGCTCTCTTATGAAGACATATTTCTGTTGCTCAGCAAACTGTTGGATGGATGGACAGATACATTAACTGATCATTATCACAATCCTTGTGTGGTACAATACTTGTTATATCCCAGGAAACTGAACGTGGGCCAGCTCTGCTTCAAATTCCCCACAGAGCAAATGATCTGAAATAAAATGTTTGCGGAATTTGGAACAGTGATGTCACAAGGCAACAGTTCAGCCCAACAGCTTTGTCACCAGACCAAGCTGCTCAACAGCCAGCAAACTATTTGACAAAGAGCTTTTTGTTAGTTTGTTCTCTGCATGTATGGGTGTGGCCACAGGCAGCTGTTTGGAGTGCAAACCCTCAGTTTAGCGTAAAGCCATTTTGACTGCATTGGGATGGCCTAACTCCAAACAGGACAAAAATAGGGAATAGGGACCCAAAAGGAAAATTAAAACAATTCTTCCCACCACAACAAACCTGAGGGCTGCAGTAATTCTGCAAGAGTCAATTTACAATTGAAAATACAAATAGTAAGAGAAAGCTGCATGCTGGCTAGTTTGAAGATAGGTGCTCACTGGAGCTGGTGGAAACTGTTTTTATATCCCAGAAGCTGCCAGCCTGGAACCAGTTGCCTTCCATGCACCACCTGTACAGTAGTTTAAAAAGACCAATTACAGCAGACTCACCTGCAAACCATCAAACACACTTTGAGAGAGCGAGGGTATAGCCTCACACAACAGAGCCATTACTGTATAGGCCAGATGTGAGCAGTACATCCTCTAATCAGCCATAGGAAAATGATAGACATACACTCATATTTGGCTATCGCTTACCACAAACAACGCCAGCAGACATTGACCCATGAGACCAAAACATTGAGTCGGAAGATGCTCAAATCCTGCATAGTGCATAGAGTTGAACTATAGTTGGCAGTAATTTTGTTCCACATTACTACACATTGTAGTCATTTAATACATTAACATATTTATAGGTGCAGCTTTAAAGCTACAGTAATGTATTATGTTTGACCACTTGAGAGCCAACACACTCCAGAAGCTAAAAAACACAGAATTCTGACATATTGTCTTATTTAATTGTCAAATTTCACATTTATCAGACACACATTATACTTCATTCAAGTTTCTGCAAAACCACAGATACGTTGAGTGTCAACGTTCCAGATATGTTTTATTTCAGCCTCGTATCACGCTTGCAGAAATTCTCAATACCATGTGATTAATGCTGTGAAAAGATTTGTTAGGTATAGTCTACAAAACTATTGGTTAGGTTTAGAAAAAAGATCATGGTTTGAATTAAAAAAATACAGTTATAGATGTAACGTCATGTGTCTCACTGACGTAGCTTCACATGACAACCTAACTTTGTTGGTAAAGATAACTTTTGGTTTTGCTTGATTTTGATCGGTCTCCGAGGTCCTGTGCTTGTTTGACCCATCCGACAACTTCTTACTTGTCATATTCATTATTATAGCAATGGCTATAATAATAATAATAATAATAATAATAATAATAATAATGGTCACTTGCTATACTACGTCACTTGCGCTGTGCTCTTTGTAGTATGCCATGCAAAAACAGTGCAATGTAGTGCAACGTACAATGCCAACATTTTTTCATGGCTAGTCACCTGCTAGATGCTTGACTGTGTTCATCAGCTGAGTGGAAATATAAAATTGCCCTGGATGTCACGGTGTGGTGAAGGTGAGGACCCAAATGCAGTTCACTGGACGACGAGCTTTATTGAAAACAAAGCCGAAGCTGACAAAGTACAAAAATATAAAGTAACAAACAAACACAAACCGAGCAGGACACGAGCAGGACACGAGCAGGACACGAGCAGGACACGAGCAGGACATGAATGACAATCCCACAAAACACACTGGGGCAGACAGGGCTAAATACACAGACACCAAATGAGGGAACAAGACACAGCTGGGGAGAAAGGCAGAAACACAAGGGCAGAGTAAATGGACACAGGAGGAACACATTAAGAATCATAAGGAGAGGGTAAAGACACAGACAAGAAGTACCATTAGACATATAACAAGGGGGAGTGAACACTTCAACATAAAACAGGACAC
Source organism: Cottoperca gobio (assembly GCF_900634415.1). Lineage (NCBI taxonomy): Eukaryota > Metazoa > Chordata > Actinopteri > Perciformes > Bovichtidae > Cottoperca > Cottoperca gobio. The sequence goes on along the minus strand of NC_041370.1, from coordinate 25,692,961 downwards.
CAAAGAACAAGCATACTGTTACACTGGACTTACCAGCACAACCGAAAAGTGACAATGACGAGCGCATCGACTATGAAAATGTTTCAGCAAAAGGCACCCGATAAAGCTAAATTCCCAACTAACCAAATCCAAATCATGCTTATGTTATCCCTATTGTATTCTGTCTTTCCGCTTCAGCTGCAGAACCTTCACTAACAGTTAAACTGGTATCGCTGGGCTCAATGGGCTGCTCACTCTGCTCAGTGCATTCATGCTCTCAAGGCTGTATCACCCTCAAGGGACTTCTACTTCCTCTTTCTCAGCTTTTCACCAGCACCTTTACGTTTTTTCTCTGTTAATTGGCTGCGAGAGAGGAGCTGACAGATGTAATACCCAACCGTAGTGGGCTAGTCAGCCCATTCACCTGGGCTAGTCAACCACACAGCACTTGGTTATTTTTTTTAAATATGTATATTTTGTGTTGCATTGGCACCAATTGTCAAGCGGTACACTGGGGAGACTCCCGGATCTCCAGATAGTCAATCAATCATTGGCGGGATGCTAACTTTTTCATGAAAAAAGCTGCAGTTGGAGACAAAGTTGAAGAGCAGAGTTTGCAGGCCGAAGAGCTTGCTGGTAATTTGTCCCTACGAGCAACCCCTTTCACATTGCACACGGTCATTTTAGCAATTGTGAATATAAAAGATATTCAGTTATTAATATCAGGGAGTTTATAATTGCCACATTTTTGAGTCATGTGACTTTTGTTTACAAGCCTCATGTCCTTGTTTTTGGGCATTTGAACCTAACAAGAATACAATTATGCATGGTTCAGAATAAACAAAACCAACTGTAGGTGCGATTGCACAATAAGATGCTAAGCCGTGTGTGTGCGTGTGTGTGTCTGCTCTCAGCCACAGACTGGAATGGCAGGACTGTGTCTGAAGCTTTATTGAGGCAAGCTAATCCATGAGCTGCAGGCCTCAGCTGCCATTGCCAGTCCGCCAGGCTGAAAATAATTACATTTTAAATGGCTGTGCAAACAACAGCCACCACATTAACATGTTAATTCAGGCCAATCACTTCTACTAAAGAAAAAAAAATGGAGGAAAGGAGGAAACACTGTCTTAATTCTGTCCCCCACAGACTGATAAATGCACAGTTGTCTTCCATGCCCCAGGTGACCATTTATAACATTTGATTATTTATTTATATTCCTAAATCTGCATAATCATTTTGGCTATAGGTCATATACGAACAAGATGAGGAGCTCAGAATAGCATGCATGTTTCCAGATTTGCAGGATACAGTGGGAGCCAGAGGTTTATAAGATATGTGAATGAGATTTTTTAAATTCATTCATTTTTCTATCACACAAAAGCTTCTTGGACTGGGAGTACCTGGGGCACTAGATAGAGCACAAAGTGTGTAATGAAGAAAATAGTAAAAAGATAAGGTAACCAAGATAAAAAAAAATGGCTGTGCCCTATCCGCACTGTATCCTCGTCCAGCCCTGTTTGAACAAGAATGTTTGACTTCACAGTGACATCTCCCTTTGTGTGAGTTGGATTTATTGCCTGTAATAATAAAGTGTAATAATACACTTGTGCTATCTACAGCTATCTATTAGTAAGTTAAAGAGTTATCCTATCTACAAATCTTCATGTTGGGAGCTTAGTCTGCAGTGACAAAATGCAGTGACAGATTGCGCTGCAACATCTTATTACAAATGTAATATGACTTGGATAAGGTCAACTTTAATGGCAGATATCAAAAAGCATTGGGTCATCTATGCTCTTAATACTGCAGTTGTTCTGACTCATCCTGCTATGTACTCAGAGGACAAGAGGGTGCTGCTCATGTGTATGTGCGAGAGTATGTGTGAATGGATGGATGGCGCATAGCCTTTGATCAGAGATAAATGACTTCATTAAAGTGTAAGTCTCAGAAAACTGTAATGAGCCACATCTTCCATCTCTGTGCCACTGCAGATTATGAACTCCATAAATCAATACATTTCTATAAAAGGATAATGTTCCCCTGCCTTCTACACCCAACCTCCCAGCCATTGGGCTGACACATTTAAGGACTTTCACATTCTACAGTGATTTCTGGTTTGAGAGGACGCTTGGGATGCGGGGGCATGGGAAATGGTGTCATGTTCGTAGACTTGCAGGTTAACATAGTATTATGTTGGCGGTGAACATGTGTTCGGCTAGTACTGAGATGTGATGACTTGTCAAGTCAGGTTACCTTGAAAATGGTTGAAATCTAAGGATTTATTTTGGCAACTAGATTTCAGATGGTAACCTACTCAAACTAAATGACAAAGGGTTTCCAACATAAATGCATGAAGCCTGATTTTACTGTCTTCTATCAAAAATTGATAAATGTTCCCTCAACACGACAATTAAAATGTGGAAGCCAAAATCACAGAAGCTGTAAACAAACATGGAGTGCTGAATGAGCGCTGTTCACAGGCATGCAGTATGGAAGTTGACTGATAAAACGGTGCAGTGACCACCAATCACATTGTAGTTCCCCCTTCTGAGCACATGAGAGTGTGTATGCCACCAATTTATTTTAAAGCAAACAAGCATACACTGTAAAAATACATAATTTCCCCTCCCGTCCCCCTGCCAGCTGACTGCTTTCTAAATCCCAGCAGTTGGGAGTCTGCCCCCTTCCTCCTGTTTCCCGACAGGCCGTGTCTAGATTCCAATGTAAACACGCCCATACAATTACTTGAATGGTTTCACAAAAACACACAAACCAGCTAAAGTACACTGAAGAGCCATTTATCTTTCATGATTTGCACAGTATGTTTCCCAGACATACAGTAGTTGCTGGAACTTTAATAATGTTTGCTGCCCCTCACTTGTTATTAATCACATATTTTTAACAGCATAAACCCTGATTTTCAATAGTGGAATGTACCTTTACACATTAGTACATTTACTCAAGTACTGTACTCATAACACATATTAAGCTTCACTACCATTTGTACTCTTGAATGCCTTTGGAACTATTCTAAAACATTTCAACCTTAATACTCCAGACCTGTTTCATAGTGATAAACAGAAAAACATTACAATTTAAATTATGTTAATACAAGTTATATACTACAGAGAGTGTTTTATTCTAATTTCATTTTGGACTCAACTTCAACTTAACAGCATTTCTACTTTACTTTACTGACTTGATTCTACTAAATTTAGCAGTCTAAAACTGACTTTAAGTAAGTACTTCAACTTTAAAATAATGAACTGTGTGTTACAATCATACCAGAGTTTCTATTGGCCCAAAGCTAACATGGGTGGGAGTAATGCACACTTTTATTGGTGCAAATGGTACTGTAGTTATGCACTTTATGATACAGCACAACTTTATAGAAAATTATTGTGTGGACTCCCTGCCAGAGTGCCATGGACCCCTGGGGGTCACTGGACACTCCTGAATGACTGGACTATAGATACTTAATGGACTATATCAAAACAAATCACATTTATTTATATTGCCCAATATCACAAATTACAGTGTGCTTTACAGACTGTAGAGCATACGACACCCTCTGTCCTTAGACCCTCGCATCGCACAAGGAAAAACTTCCTCAAAGAAACCCCACAATTAAAGGGGGAAAATGGAAGAAACCTCAGGGAGGAGGAGGGATCCCTCTCCCAGGACGGACAGACGTGCAATAGATGTTGTGTGTACAGGATAAAAAACATAGTACAAATACAAAATTTGACAGAAAGTATGTTGTGATCAAAAAAAAGAGAAAGTATGGATGAATCCAGAATAATGTCAAAAATGTCAAAATGTCCACAGGACCAGGGCAGCAGGCGCAGCCACGATTCCTGATCCTGACGTAAACTTTATCAGTGGCAACCTGCCACATGAGAGACACAGAAACTCCGGGGATGATGCCCCGGATGCTGAGTTAGTAACATACATTTACATAAATGCAAACAGATAGAGAGGAAGGGGAGGAGAGAGGAAGAGAAGGAGAGCAGGGAGGTGTCCCCTGGCAGTCTAAGCCTATAGCAGCATAACTAGGGGCTGATCCAAGGAAAAGAAAAGTCTTTAGCCTGCTCTTAAATGTGAAGAGGGTGTCTGCCTCCCGAACACAAACTGGAAGCTGGTTCCACTGGAGAGGAGCTTGATAGCTGAAGGCTCTGGCTCCCATTGTGCTCTTAGAGACTCTAGGAACTACAAGTAACCCTGCATTCTGGGAGCGCAATGCAAACACTAGAGTAGCTCATGGTGGTTTTGTTTGCACTTCTATGTCCAGAGCTAAACTCTTCAGGAATGTACTATTTGATGGTCTGGGAACATTATTTGGTTAGTGACATATTTCACAGACAGGGCGAAATTGCCAAAATATTGCCAAAGTTGTATCTCCGTGACCGTTTGACCTAGGAGGTTGCTTTACCACTCAAAATTTTTGCAATGGCCAAAACAACTGTATTTAGCATGTTACTACTATTACTACTACTACTACTACTACTACTACTACTACTACTACTACTACTACTAGGTCGTCCTCAGACGGGCCCTCCATCGGTGCTTGCAGTCATCCCAATCCTCCATGCATCTGGCTAGCTCGCCAGTATTTTCCTGAGTACATCCATGTATGTTATTGCGGGATGCCCTCGTGATTGGTGCCCGTGTGTTGGCTCCCACAGCACAAGTTTGCTGGCTGGCAGCTCTTGGTGTCTCTTGCAGTGACCTGCCAGTCTCATTCTACTGACCGCTGTTTTCTCACCCACCCTTAGCGCCCCCCATACAAGTGTGTGTTGGTGACATGCTCATCCTTGTTGATGCCAAGTACCACACGCAGCATTCTTGTGTAGCACCCATCTAGGGATTTCTGCAGGGTGGGCTTCAGGGTCCAGCATTCACTGCCATACAGGAGAACAGACTCCACTGTTGTATGGAAGAAGCTAAGTTTCATTTGTCAGGGGAGGTTGGCGTTCCACACACACGTCATGCCGTTCAGGGCCCTTCATGCAAGCACCTTCCTCACTTTAAGGTCTTGCTCAGACGAGTTGACGAGATTTTACGAGCTTACAAACTATATACACAAAGACACTATACTTCCGTTTGTACATGCAATGTCAAAGTTTGAACTAATTATTTGGATTTCTACACTTTACGCCATTACTACAGCCACAAAATGTCACACATTTTATGTTCCTCTCTCTGCAAGTGCATGTTTTTATACTCCTGCATGATATTGGGCATTTACATGGAGGAGGTAAATCGTCTGGCCTACAGGGTCCTGGCAGTATCACTGGTGTTAAGCCAACATCCGTTGCCTCATACCCATACTGGACTGGATCTGGTTTAATAACCGCTGGAGTTGGGGCTCGCAACCACATCTTACACTGTAGATAAGCTTGTTTGATGTGTTGTTGTATCATTGAGGAACAGCAGACAAGCTGATTAAAGTCCAGTTCTTTCTTCGAGTTGTGGTACTGTTCCCAACGATACTCATCAAAAGTGGAGCAGTCCGTACTCTTTAATCCAGACACAAGGAACTTTTCAGCATTGCTTATCATTTGTAGTGACAGTTCATCTACTCCAAAGCCTTTCAGTAGCCATAGATGTCTTCAGGCCAGCCAACTTCGGACCCACTTTGCTGGTACTGTCGCAACCACTGAGGGCATGAATGGCTGGGAGACATAAAATCAAACTGTTGTCCATTTGATCAACCAACATGTGAACCGGTACAGTTTTCTTTGTTTTTCCACTACCAAGCTTCACATACAGCTTTTGTAGTTTCCAAGTTTTATTGAAGTGGAAGATGAGGTTGACAAACACGTCGGTGTCTGGCGAGTAAACCAAGACTGATTGAACACCGTGTTTCAATGCACCATCATTTATATGGAACATGATCCTGTCATCGGCTTCTTCTTGGTTGCTTGAGAGCTCTGTTATCTTTGTTTCATTACCGGCCAACAGTTTCCTACATTCACCTCCATATACACCTCCAAAGAAGATTTCCTTGTCTGATTCAACATTCCGCACCATCCACTTGTAAACATACTCCTGCAACCGTGTTTTGTTCAACATTGAGCCCCAGAACATATCAAAGTCAGGGAGTTTCTGATTGTCAGAAATTATGTTTATAGTGATTTGTTCTGATGAACTCCTCTGTGCCCGTTCCATTTGTTTGATTGACGATTCTTGATATACATCAAAAATAATGTCTATTCTCGTGCACTCAGCAGCTGTAGCAAAAATGCTGCGGAACAGACTGACAGCCAATTCACCGAATGTATGAAGCCCCATCTTTTTTATTAGTAGTTTGCGTACAAGTGCCATGAAGTCGACAACTGTCATCTGGGCATCACTCTTAACATTCCTTGTCTCCTGTGGAAGTTTACTGACTAATTCTCTGGCTAAAAAAGATTTATCAGGCTTCTTCAATTTGATGCCGTCTTTAAATTCAGAGGTGAGGATGTGAGATGTGCTGGTGAGTTCAAACTTCAGCAGTTCTAACATGTTGTACCCTCTTTCTCTGGCATAGTCAATGTACCTAATAGTTTCTGCAGCGTCCTTTTTCGTCATGGATTTTTTTGCTGCGGTCTGAGTAGAATCGTGTTTCACAAAAACTGTTTTACAGTTGGTTGGGATTGTATCATGAAGGTGCATATCTTTATGCTGAAATCTCGACTCAAAGAACTCTTGATAACTCTTTTCTCCAACTTCCAGACATTCTAGTAATCCGCCAATAACGTACTAGGGTATTTCGGCCCCTGTAGTGATGTTCTGAAGTCTGTCTCCAGTGCCGAACGGACGTTTGATAGATTTAATGTAATCCACAAGTGTCTTTGCACGATCATGACCAATCTTGATAGAACTCTGATTTACCTCATGATGTAAACTCAGTTCACTGTCATCTCTGTCTCCTAAGTTACACCATTCCAGCAGCTGTGCAACATGAAGATCTTTCTCATGCTTTAGGAGATTCCACAAGGCTACTGCTTCTTTCTGTCTTGTAATCCCAATGATACCACCAGCTACCTTGGCAGGTTTGTTGTAACACTTCTCGAGTGCCATGTCAAATCCGACTGCACTACCTTGTGGATGGGTACATCACCCATCCACCATCCACAAAGCATCTGTAGATGCCCGGGAATTTTCTCTGTAAGTCAAGACAGTCTTCCTGGAAGAGAGCACAACATCTGCTGTAGTTCGTCCGACCAAAGCCAAAGAACAATGGCATCGATCTCCTGACAACAGAAACAAAGAGATGCCAATCACCTTGTCGGATAGAGTGGGTAAGATCTCTCAGGATTGGATATAGCTCATCTAAAAACAAGCTCCAGTAGCTTACATTCTCATTACTGGTACTGGCCGTTTCTTTCCACTCGGTGAAGAATTTCTTTAAGTCTGCATGTAAGGCTTTGCTTTGTTCCCAAATCTAGTGCTTGCTGCATTTTATTTTCCATGCCCTCTCGGCCATTGCACAAGTTTTGAGTGGTCAAGCAACCTCGTAGGTCAAACGGTCACGGAGATACAGCTTTGGCAATTTTGTCCTGTCTGTGAAATATGTCACCATCCAAATAATGTTCCCAGACCTTCAATTAGGACATTCCTGAAGAGTTTAGCTCTGGACATATAAGTGCATACAAAACCACCATGAGCTACTAGAGTAAAAGTATAGATACTTCATTTATTTATGTTTTGTATCAACATATTATAGATTATTATAGATTAAGCCACCCAGCAGTATATAGTAATAAGTAATTCAAATTAGCTCCATCTTTGCCAGCTGCAACATTAAAGTGATGAACACATGAATGAATCAATAAATATAATTTAATGAAATATATTATTCTGTAATTGGGCAATTCTCCTTAATAAAAACGTTTACTTTTGGTACTTACATTTTGATGCTTATATGTTTGTATTTTTACTCAAGTATGATTTTAAATGCAGGACTTTTAATAATATAATATAATAATAATAATAATAATACATTAGACTTGTATAGCGCTTTTCTAGTAACTCAAAGACGCTTGACAGAGTGAGTGACACAAAAATAAATATATAAACAAACAAACGAGAAAAAAAAGGGAGGATAAGGACAAGAGATGGTCAGTGTTTGAAGGCAGTGTTGAACAGGTGAGTCTTAAGTGATGATTTGAATGTGGTGAGTGAGGAGGAGTCTCTGAGGGTTTGAGGTAGAGCGTTCCTGAGGGTGGGAGCAGCGATGGAGAAGGCTCCCTCCTACCTGACTGACCCCCATAGACACACTCTCACCCTCACCCTCCGCTCTGCTGCTAACTTCCTGCCCCCCCCCCCATCCGGACCAAGCTCAAATCCTGAGGGGACAGAAGGTTAGCAGCAGAGCGGAGGGTCCGGGTGAGAGTGTGTCTGTGGAGGAGGTCAGTCAAGTAGGATGGGGCCAGGTTATGGAGGGCTTTGTAGGTTATGAGGAGGATCTTGTACTAGATGATCTGGGGGACGGGGAGCCAGTGGAGCTTGTAGAGGACAGGGGTGATGTGGTCCTGGTCCGGGAGTGGGTGAGAAGATGGGCAGCGGAGTTCTGGATGTATTGGAGTTTTTTGATGATTTTTGCGGGTGAGCCATAGAGGGGGCTGTTACAGTAGTCCAGACGCGAGGTGATGAAGGCGTGGATGAGAGTTTCTGCCGGTGTTGGGTAGAGGGATGAACGGAGATGGGCGATGTTTTTAAGTTGGAATAAGGCTGTCTTGGTGAGCTGTTTAGTGTATTTGTCAGAAGAGAGGGTTTGGTCAAAAATGATGCCAAGATTCCGGATGTGAGGAGAGGTGGAAACTGAGGAACTGTCGAGGTTGAGAGTGAGGTTGTGGGTGGATTTGGATTTGGTGTCAGGGTTGAGTTCAAGAACACTAAGTCACAGTCTACTGCTAACTCTTGTACCAAAACATGTACAGTCATTAGAGTGCTAAAATTGTTACAGTTGTTAATTGTTTTTTTAGACTTTACATTTGTGTCTGGAGTCAGTCTTCCTTCCCTGTGTCCGAGTCGTAACATGTTTGAGCTGATTTCATCAATACACTACACAATACACATTTATGGACATTTATTTTCAATGCGGTTTTGTTGAATAAAGCATTTTTAGAGTTTTCATGGACAGAATATAAGTATATATCAGTAACTAGAGGTGTGTCTCTGTGAAGGACTCACACTGTGAAGGACTCACTGTGAACACTGTGAAGGACTCACTTTCTGCCACAGCCATAGTGGCACAGCTTGACAAACATTTTTAATCGACCAGCGGTTTTTATAGTCTCACCATTTATGTCCCATGACACAATGCCAGGTGTCTTAGAACTTTAGGAAAACCACAAAGTTTTATGGAAATATGTCTCCCACAAAATGCTTGACTGATTTTTCACATCACCTCCTTCCTTTGTGTAAGAAAGTTTGAAAACTGATTTAGTAGACACTAATAGACAGGGGAGAATACAACTGCAGGACTGTGTGCTTACAAGCATGGCTGATCTTGCATGTTTCAATTTAGGAGATACACCAAGGGAATACAGAGTAAGTATGTTAAAAGTGGTGATATTCACATGAATATAAAAATGTGTAGTTTATCTAAATGTATCTAATTCAATTTGTTATCCTTTTTTCACTCATTCATAACACTAAAAAAGAACTGGAACTGACTGAATTAAGTAGCTGTTTACAATATGACACTTCAGGTGACTGCTAATTCTTTATATGATTCAAATAGCAACATGCACGGCCTGGTTCATCCGGATTAGACTGACTGCAAATTGCACCTGGTAAGTGGCTGCACTTAACACATTGTTCAGGCGATGGTGACAAGTAAGCATATGTCCTCTAAATAGACATGATATAATAATGTACGAGAGACTTCTTAATCTTTAAAATCACTCTTTATTTATTTGGATGGTCTTGCATTTTTTTTCAAATGTATAAATGTTGTCAGATATGAACTAATGTTATAAAAGGACAACATTTAATGAATTGTGACTGAACCTCCCTAAAACAGTGGGGAGAGGTTTTTGTCCATATGCAGATTCTGAGCCATTTCCAAGAGATGATTGACATCAGTAGTAACAGGGTTTATGTCATAATCAGTGGAGGAAATACAGGAAATCAAACCTTTTTGTATCAGAAATTTCAAACTAGTTAAAGGAAAAGATCCAGAGGTTTTTCAAGGAAACACTAAAACATATGGGATGCAGATCGGTCCAGACTAACATAAAAACTATTAGATGCTTTGCCGTGACATTTGGTAGAGACATTCATGGTCCCCAACAGACGAATCCTACTGACCTTTATGAGACCCTGAATCTTCCTCTAGCGCCACTAGGAGGTGGTTTTATTTTTTTTTACTGGATGGATTGTCATTTAGGCCTAGTCCACATGTACACGGGTATTTTTGTAAACATAGCTTTTTCTATGCATTTTGGCCTTTCCTCCACACCCAAACAGCATTTTAGGTCACTGAAATTGCCTGAGCATTTATAAAACTAAGGCCAGGCTGAAGACCTTCAGAAACTTCAGAGTTTTTGGTTTATAACAAAAGAGTGTTCGCCGTTATCGCCCTATCTCCTGAGCGGCGTAAATCATGGCCAAGAAACCTTGCCAACAGGACATTTTACATGTTTACACATGAATCTACAGTTACTGTTCCACTATATTGAGGAACAGAGCAACACTCCCACAATACAGATCCAGAACTAGTGTGGATAGAGGAAAACACTGTATGCAAATAATATTTAGAACTTTGGCCTTTATTATTCAACTCCTACAGCAGAGGTATTCAACGATTTCCGCAAGCAAAGGTACGGAGCATCATAATGTCTAACTTGCGTAATGAATTAGTGTGATATATATTGAAGTAACCTAGTAGCTGTATCAACATCTGCACGTCATCAACAACTGACTGTCAAATCTAATAAAGAAAGTAACATTTAAAAACACACTGTAGATATGTATAATGTTCTTCTCGGGCTGCATTTCAAAATAAAATTGAGAAAATAAAAAAAATAGCTTTCGAAAAATTGTTTCAAATTGAAAAACTGTTTTACATCTTGATTTAACAGTCACAACCAATGTTAGAATAAATCAGTCTCAACACATAATTGAACAGTTTAACCCAGGCTAGCACATCGTGGGTTAAACTGTTCTGTGGCTGATGATGCTGACAGATAGGCCTATTTGCTTTATTTTGTCACAAATCAAAATCATATTGGGCTCTAAGTGCTTATTTTCTGTGCCCTCAGTTCAGACTTGAGTGGGTATATTTGGTCAAAAACGTTGTGCTTTGTCACATAGTGGCGTTTCACATCACCACTTTTAATGAGCACATGAGCATATGAGACACTGGTTTTGTGCTCCCAGTGGGAAGGATGAACGAATGAGTCCATTCTGGGTTGAAAGCTCTATTGACTTTTCTCTTCTTGGAGAGCGCCATGAGTAGTTATTCTTCTCTCCCTCTCTGCCGCTCACTCGTCTCTTCGTCTTCTCTCTCTGTATCGCTAACTCGTCTTTCCGTCTGTCATGCACCTCTCATCTGTCTGTATTCAGAGTCGCAATGTTTGCCGGTTGGAATGCACAGATTTTATTGGCTGCGTAGCATCACGTGGGATCGCTTAACTCGCATGTTATTGGTCTGTGAGTTTCCTGAAACTGCTAAACCATGCCTTAAAAACGACAAAAGCTGCGCCGGTTAAAATAGAAGCGCCCCATCAAAATTGAAAATCCCTTAATAATTTATTGATTATAGGTCTGGGTCCGGATAGGTCGGCATCTGGGTCCCTCGGTCCGCCTGTTCATGACCCCTGTCCTACAGGATGGATTGCCAACAATTGGTAAGGACATTCCTGGTTCCTAAACGCTGAATCTTACTGACTTTGGTGACCCTTTAACTTTTCATCTAGCGGCAGTAAATATATCAACACTAGAAGAGAAAGATATATAGCTGTAGAACACAATACACATTATAAAGAATACATTATAATACTCTAAAACTAAGAGTACAATAAATCTGAGAAATTACTACAACTAAAATATAAACAAGTTAACTACAACTATGGCTCAATAACTGGAAGGGAGATGCTTGATCTTCGATCAGATGTGGATAAAATCAGGTCACAAGTCCAACTCGTTTTTCAGTCAGTTTATTCAACGTGTTGAGTCAGACAAAGTAACAGAGTACACCACAGGGTCTACACCACAGAAAAACAGACCCTCACTTTGTAAGAAGCTTAGCAGGAAGATCAGTGAGGAAGACTCTCTTTTCACTCATTCATTTACAAATCTTTCTGTCCATCTATCTCTAGCTCCAACTCGATCTGCTGAGTGTGGGCGTTCTCTCTAAGTTAAACCATCCAGATCTGCCTCGATCTTACTAAGCCAATCATGTTGTCAAATTTTAAAACTGTTTTCCTTTTTGCTGCTTTCAGTTGTTGTTGCAGTACGAACCAATGCGACCCTCCTTCACCCCTTTTACCTCCAGTTTTCATCATATCAAGCGCCCAGTTGTGCTCCACATCACATCATCAGTCCTTCAGCAACTCCATTCACCACCACCACCACCACCATCGTATTTATCATATTTACTCTTGTTTTTAGGTATGGGCAGGAAAGAACATCCATTATTTCAGAAGTGGATGACTGACAGGATGTTATCTGATATTTAATCAAAATGGTTGATGCATCATCCTATTCAATGTACTCTGTAATGTAAAAGAATGAAAGCAAGAAAAAGTCCAGATAAAAATAAATACTGTAAATCATGTATTTTCCATCAATTTGCTAAGTTGGCTGGTTGTTTGTGGAATCTAAATTGACTTAGCAAGAAAAATCAATGGTCAAGCCAAAAAAATAGCACATATTCCCTGAGATCTGAGTTCATAATATAATTTGGCAAAGGCAAATTAATTTAGTAACGCTACACTCATACCCTCAAATCCCTATGAGAGAGTCAAACTCAGAGCCCTGCTATCCCTAAATTCCCTTCCTTCAGACCTCTAGTGTGCGGTGAGCACTTCACCCGTAGCTATCCGCTGATCGAACACAAACTTGTGTGTAATTGTATAGAGCTCCTCTTTCGACCTTCTCTGTCGGGAGAGAAATAGGGGCCATCATTCATCCTTGCCATTACCAGCCTGCCTGCCGTGAATAATGCAATTTGTATTCTCTATGGAGTGCATCCAGAACAACAGGCACTCCAATAAACAAACAGCAGATCACAGTAGAAATCCACTTACAGGGGCAGCCTGGCAAACGCCACAGCCATTAGAAGCCCACTCAGGTCCCATCATTTCAGTCCGATAGATCCTTACCTTATCTGTTTTAGAGTGGGCCTATGATAATGAGCCTGACAACTTCGTTCTTCTGAAGTGCTGGATCACACACTTAAACCGAGGAGCTCCGACACACACAAACACACACACACACACACACACACACACAGTCATGCAGCAAGTTGTTCAGTGGAGATTTGTGGTACCTGAAAGTAGAGGTAAAGGTCAGTCTTTGACCTTTTGTGGGCACTAAAAGCAGTCAGGAAATGGATCAATCAGGTAGAGGATGTGTGTATGTCTGTGTGTGTGTGTGGTGATGAGACCTGATGGATGGGATCATAGAGTATATTAGAGGAACACAGTTTATAATGGAAGCAGATTAAGTGTTGCTGCAGAGGATAGTCATACTTTGGCTTTTAATTAACCTCTTAAAATGTATGTTTGTAGACTTGCTTTTCTGTAATTGATTTTCCCACCTTGATCCTGTGTTCTTGTTGTTTTTTGTTTAAATCCAATTTTCTATGTATGACTATTTATTTGTATTTTTACCTCCTGTCTTTTAAACTTGCAACCCAGCTTTTAGATAAATATGCTATGTATATTTCCATTGCTATTAACTGTAGATTTTCATTTCTAATTATTTTCAACAATGCACATTCCCCTACCTACTGAAGTCCTTGTCTCAGCTTACTATTTTCACCTGTATGCAAAACCCAATTATTGCTATTTTCTATCAAAGTTTCCATTAAAGCCCCTGAAAAGTTGGCATTACATTTTTTCTCTAAAAAAGTATTTCACCATTAAAGTATTTCTCTTTAAAATTAAACATTTATACAACATTCAGTCATTTATGACTAAACGCAGTGCAATCAAAGTTGCAAAATATATGTTTTAATTTATTCCTAATAATTTATTGAAAGAGTACTACACTGATTAAGCATTGTACTCCTATAATATTGTCTTCCTTGTCAAAACCTGGCACCAACAGGCTAGTGGCTCAAGGCTGCTACTAGCTGCTCCTTGCATGTAACGGTAACATTGCATTGTGGATAATGTAAGCACCAGGTTTTGACATGGAAGAATGTGGAATAAAAAAAGAAAATATCTCTGGTTCTGCTGCTTCGATTTTTATCCTTTTTTTAAACTGTCTGACAGTTTTATAGGAGTGTAAAGCTACATCTGTGGAGAACTCTTTTAATGATTTTGTTGGCCGCCTGTATTATTAGTTGTAATCAACTGTGCATCCTCTGTTGTTAACCCTTACAGTTTCTGGGCAATGACATACAAAACAAGTTGACAGGACCTAGAAACAAGCCTGAATATTTCTGTGTCAAATTTCATTTGGTCGTGCTAAATAACATCAGTATCATGACTATACCTGTCATTTCTCAAACCGCTATGTGTCGGTCAGACACCTAATGTGACAGATTTGTAGGTGAAATTGTTGAGACATGTACAGTATATCTCAAAAGTGAGTACACCCTTTAGATTTTTGCAAATATTCTGTTATATCCTTTCAGGGGATAACATTATCCTACTGAAACTTTGATATAACTTAAAGTAGTCAGTGTGCTGCTTGAATAACAGTATAGATTTATTGTCCTTTGAAAATTACTCAGTACACAGCTGTTAATGTCTAAACAGCTGGCAACAAAAGTGAGTACACCCCATAGTGAACATGTCTAAATTGTGCCCAAAGTGTCAATATTTTGTGTGACCACCATTGTTATCTAGCACTGCTTTAACCCTCCTGGGCATGGAATTCACCAGAGCTGCACAGGTTGCTTCTGGAATCTTCTTCCACTCCTCCACGACGACATCACGGAGCGCACGGATGTTGGACACCTTGCACTCCTCCACCTTCCTCTTGAGGATGCCCTACATGTGCTCAATTGGGTTTAGGTCTGGAGACATACTTGGCCAGTCCATCACCTTAACCTTCAGCTTCTTCAGCAAGGCCGTTGTCATCTTGGAGGTGTGTTTAGGGTCATTATCATGTTGGAAAACTGCCCTACGGCCCAGTTTCCGAAGAGAGGGGATCATGCTCTGCTGCAGGATGTCACAGTATATATTGGAATTCATGTGTCCCTCAATGAAATGCAGCTCCCCAGTGCCGGCAGCACTCATGCAGCCCCAGACCATGATGCTGCCACCACCATGCTTGATTGTAGGCAAAACACATTTGTCTTGGTACTCCTCACCAGGGTGCCGCCACACACGCCGGACACCATCTGACCCAAACAGGTTTATTTTGGTCTCATCAGACCACAGGACATGGTTCCAGTAACTCATGTTCTTGGATTCATTGTCTTCAGCAAACTGTTTGCGGGCTTTCTTATGCATCGGTTTCAGAAGGGGCTTCTGTCTGGGGCGACGGCCATACAAACCGATTTGATGCAGTGTGCGGCGTATGGTCTGGGCACTGACAGGCTGACATCCCACTTCTGCAACCTCTGCAGCAATGCTGGAAGCACTCGCACGTCTATTTTTGGAAACCAACCTCTGGATATGACGCTGAGCACGTGGACTCAACTTCTTTGGTCGACCCTGGCGAGGCCTGTTCCGAGTGGAACCTGTCCTGGAAAACCGCTGTATGATCTTAGCCACTGTGCTGCAACTCATTTTCATGGTGTTGGCAATCTTCTTATAGCCAAGGCCATCTTTGTGAAGCGCAATAATCCTTTTTTTCAGCCGCTCAGAGAGTTCCTTGCCATGAGGTGCCATGTTGTCCAGCATTCAGAGAGAATTGTGCCCAAAACACCAAATTTAACAGCCCTGCTTATCATTTACACCTGAATCCTTGTAACACTAACGAGTCACATGACACCAGGGCGGGAAAACAACATCATTGGGCACAATTAGGACATGTTCACTATGGGGTGTACTCACTTTTGTTGCCAGCTGTTTAGACATTAACAGCTGTGTACTGAGTAATTTTCAAAGGACAATAAATCTATACTGTTATTCAAGCAGCACACTGACTACTTTAAGTTATATCAAAGTTTCAGTAGGATAATGTTATCCCCTGAAAGGATATAACAGAATATTTGCAAAAATCTAAAGGGTGTACTCACTTTTGAGATATACTGTATATAAAACTTTCCCAGATGATGAATTGCAGTTTAAATTCTCAGTGTCAAATGATTTGTCCCATAGGCTTGGATTCACTAATGTCCACTTGAGGATCTATTTATCATTCTGGTTTTTAAATCAGTGGCTTTTATTGCTTTGTTATGGTGAGCAAGTGCTTGATCACCATTCTGTGTGTGAATTTGTACATTTATGAACTTGCATGATTGCTGGCCTGTTTATTTTTTGGTCTGCTCTGTTTCAAACCATTTCCCGACAGTCTCTCGATGCTCCGCCTGCCACAACAAGATAATCCTGAAGTCTCCCATAAAATGGCGGCATCTGTCATCTATAATAGTCTGCAGGAGCTGGCCGTGGAACAGTAAACAGGAGGGAATGGGGATAGCGGCAAGCCTTGTTTCCAATGCGATAGCCAATTAGAGGGAGTATTATCTTTTCATGTGAAGAGGCTTTTAGCCCCCCTGACCGCCCTCTGGCAAGGGACAGGGAACGGCTGCAGGACTGGGAAGCAGAAACAGACAACGCTGCATGACGCTGCCAGGACAGGAAGTGGAAGTAAAGGCATTATTTCTCCTTCATCAGGCACAACATGATAGCTCTTGAAGCGAGCCAAAGCTTAGCCCCGGAGGAGAGAGATCGTCGGCATGGCCTCATTGCCTCACAGTATTTTAAATTCACATCAACGCTTCACAGTTTAGGGTGCAGTGGAATTCCTTCACCCTTTATCTGATTGATTTTGCACATAGTGGACTCAAATACATCACTATACTGTGGTGTATTTTTTCTAATTTCTTTGGCCTAAAGGTAAAGGATGTTATATCATATAGGGAAAGAAAATGGAGTTTGCCTGCAGAAAATGTTTTAACGATCAAAACATCAACAGTTGCTTAATGTGAGGTTTTGGTTACAGTCAGTCATGATCAAAAAGCATAAGCTTTCCTTAAAAACCCTTTTCCTTAATTATCTTTTAGCTTGAACCAATAGAGTTGAATATGAAAACACCTGTCAAATAGTACAGGTTTATTGACATGAGAGATTTCTGCTTTCCACAGGGATGCTACCTTTTTTCAAAAGCCCTGAAACACCAGGCCTATGGTCATCTCTCAAGGAGCTTCTGTGGCCCTAGTTTTTGCGGTATGTGCCGCACCGTTGGCACTAATGGGCCCTCTGTGGCCTCAGTTGTGTCATTGGTGCAATTGATGGGTGCCACATCAAGGTGCAGAAGCCACACATAAGAAGATAGGACTAATTATTCTACTCCACCCTCATTGATATTATTGATGGATCACTAGGCAGGGTTCATGATGCCACGATGTTGAAGGCCTCTAACTTCTTCACAACATGGCAGGAGAATATGGGTAAGTACAGCTTACTGGGAGGTAGTGCCTACATTGGACAGGTCTTTCAATTTGTCATCACACCTAACTGACAAAATAGATAGGGCACATACTCTTCGTAACACGTCTGTCATGCCCGCAGCATAAGCGCATCCATTGTAATCAACTGAAGCTGCTACACTGACCATGGAAGACGCGTACACCCGGGCTGGCATTGCGGGCTCATCTCAGTAGCTGTTAATAAAGCCTACGCTTCCAAAGACTGCACAACCTTCCAAAGGCTTTACAAATAAAATGTATTATTATTATTATTATTATTATTATTATTATTATTATTATTATTATTATTATTATTATAACCAACTGCAAAACTCATATACACAGTGAAGATGGCATACCATCACAAGCTACAAAGACGGAGTCTATGTAGCAGATAAAAAAAACTCTGCTCTGCCCTTTGGGCATGTCACATCTGTGCTCTATATATTTCGGCTGTAAGCATGACAATGGGGCTCTTACTGAAGTAGACCAGCTGCAGAACTCCAAGATCAGCCGTAGGAGGGGGGTCATTGAGCAAGCTTTCGAAAGGATCCAACCACAGCCACAGTGGCAACCAGCTAGCAGATACTGTATATAGCTGTCTCAGTAAATTCCCCTGAGACTTAAACTATTATCATTCTGTCTGTAGGGATTATAGCCTGTATTAAAAAGTTGCCATATTTTCATTTTGGTGCACAGCACCACTGGGACGGGTAAAGAAACATTGCTTTACAGCTGTTTTAAAACCAAAAATTGTTTATGGGGAAAAAGTCTGGGTGATTGGCTTTCATATGATTCAGTGTGGCTGTGATACTTTTTAATGTAACCATACACTAAGACTCAGGATCTGATGACAGTCAAACTACAAACAGAGCCCAGATGAAGCAGATTGGCTTTGATTGTTTGTATATACCAAGTAATTTGCCTGATTGAGTGCTGTCAACTATGTCAACCATAGCGTCTTCATTTAATGCAGACAGGCTACATCGTTTAATTACTCTTTTCAGCACACAACATCCATATCCTTTGCTGTTTCATTTTCTCTAGAGTTCTTATTAGCCCTCCCCCTCTAACATATTGCACTTTCCCCACTCAGGCTTACCTTATTTGTGAGGCTACTGTTCAACCTCAATCCTTTTGGCTTTCTCTATTTTTAAACCCTTACTCCAGACCTTCATCTGCCCTCACACAGGCCAATTCAAAAGCCTTTACAGCATGGTTCCTCTTATAACACATCACAGGAACATCACTCCACCCTTCTGCTTACCTCCACCATTTCTCTCTGTTTTCAATTGTCCTTTCCTCTCATTCTTCTTTATTCACTGTGACCCACCCAGTGTGTCCAAGGCAGTCTGCCCTCCATGTGTAAATGCTGCCTCGAACAACACATCATCGTGTGCGTTGTTCTGTTTGTATGTGTGTCACAGATAGCAGTGAGACAGGCGCAATCTTCTTCAAGCATCACCTTGTAGTCCATAATGTGCAAAAGGAAAACCACACAAGCATCCGAGAAAGTCTTGGAGTTGATTTATTAGTTATTTTTAATTAAAATTAGCCGTCTGAAAGTCAGAAGAATGTGTTTCGGCATTAGTGTCATTGTGACTGATTCGACAGGAGGGCTAATTGTGCCGGCGCTCCACAATGCTGATATACTGATGTGTTATGTAACTGTATTAGCAAAATGAGAAAAGAATGTTCCCTCTGAAGAAATTCACAGCTCTTTAAAAGGAAGGAGCTTTGGTCTCTTTTCATCGCTCTCTCTCTCTCTCTCTCTCTCTCTCTCTCTCTCTCTCTCTCTCTCTCTCTTTCTCTCTCTCTCTCTCTCTCTCTCTCTCCCGCTCTCTTTGTCACGCCTGTTCTCACGTGCATGCTCATCAAACTTGAGCACAACTTGTATACAGTAGTAGATCAATAGAGTAGAGCGCCGTTGAGTAGGAGCAGAGGTGACGGTGTTCATCATGCCTTTATAAACTTCAAAAATGTATTTATCGTCTCAATATGGTGATAAGAGCTTCATATTCTGAACGGTTTGTTTAAAATCAAAAACAATAATGTACTATGCTGTATGCTATAATGTAGATGCTAATATTTATCTTACTTACTTAACATTGTTATTCTGTTTTTATTTTATTTTTATACTGAATTATCAAATTGAGTAATTTATGCAACTAAACTCAGTCTCTGTTGGCGATCTAACGTGGAAATATGCATTAAGTCCTGCCAGTACTGTTGTAGAAAGCTCTCGGCTGACTTTTGATAGTTTAAACCTGTAGAAGCAGTAAGTGTTGCAAGCTGCAACTTGCGCACGGACGTCCGGTACGAGCTACTGCTTGTTCTCCAAGTAAGTCGGCTGACTTGATGGAAGAAAACCTAACCGGTTTAGAAGCAGTGAAAGTCCAAACCGTTAATCCTGTGAACAAAGTGTGTGTGAGATATTTCTCTCTCATGTTTCATCCTCTGGGCACCATGAATGTCTGTTCTAAATGTCAAGACAAACATTTCAAATAGTTGTTGAGATATTTCCCTCTGGACCAAAGTAGAGGACCAACTGACAGGCTGACATTGCCATCCATAGATGAGACAATGAGGATCCAAATTCGAAAATTCATATTTATATCTCCATGTAGATGTGCAGATATACATTCTCACCTTTGCCTTATTTTACACTCCACTCAAAATATGCACAATTCACGCTTCACAATGTGCAGCATTTTCTGTGTCAGGCAGATGATACACCTCTTGCCTAGTGCATGCATTTTCCATGACAGCTAATGCCAGTGTGCTGTAATTATGTTCATGTAGTATTGTGTATGTATTCTTCATTGGTGTGCTGAGTGAAGCAGGTAGCAGCTGGTTTTGTTTCTCTTCATCTTTTCCGCCCTGTTGTAAAAATTTGCTGCTGCGTTCAGCAGACCTTTGTTTACCCAATATGCAGTGGATTCACAAAAGAAGCCTTGTCAGTTTCCATCAGAAATTCCCACTAATCTGAATTTAGAATTTTATAAAGAGGTGTAAAGTGGTGTAATGTTAATAAATGTATAATGTATAATGTTTTTTAAGCTACTGGATGCCTAAATCTCCCTAGGGATGAATAAAGTAAAAATCTATCTATCTATCTATCTATCTATCTATCTATCTATCTATCTATCTATCTATCTATATTTCTATCTATCTATCTATCTATCTATCTATCTATCTATCTATCTATCTATCTATCTATCTGTTGAATCATACTTATCGAGGTACCTACGTTTCCTGAAAACAAGATGATTGAGGAAGGTCCTCAGCCTTCTTTGTTTTGCTGTCACTCACATTTTAGCGCACCTCTCAGATAAAGCCACGCACGCCAGGTCAGGGCCAGAAATTTCTTAAGTGAAGAAATTTCTGGCCCTGACCTGGTCAAGATCTGAAAACATAAATTCTGCAAATGAAAAAACAAGAACTTAAATACCAAAATATATATGAAAGTGAACATTTTAAAAAAATGATTTTTTCAAAAGAATTACAAAACTGAATTAAAATAATATTCAACGTGAAACAACTTTTCATTATGCTTATTTTTTTGTTGGAATATATTATTGTACTTTTCAAAGTTCAAGATCCAAACTTGAACTTTCAGTTTAAATTTCCTTTTCAAATAACTACAACTTTTGGCCGGGATTTAGCTCCATATGTGGTCGGCAAAATCTGTTCCACAAAATAAATGTAGGTGTTTACATTAGATTACATCCCTGGATGTGCTTCTTACCTCAATGTTTCATTGGAACCTGAGTGTGTGTGTGTGTGTGTGTGTGTGTGTGTGTGCATGTGTGTGTTTAGAGTAATGTACATATGTCTAGTGTTGATATAAACAATCAATATAACATACGTGGGGTGGATATGAATACACTTATATAGTATTAGCAATATAAACAGTATTAAAAGTATGGACAGTGTGTAAGCAATATGCTAGATATATACAGTATGAATAGAATATGTGCAGCAAATCACCACCCTTACCACAAATAGAAAGGTAAAGGTAAAATACACATTCATCACTAATACAGTACCTCAGAGACGGTAATCACAATGTGAAGAAGGTACAGGGAGAGACAGACAGGGACAGAACACAGACAGAGACAGAACACAGACAGGGACAGAACACAGACTGGGAAAGAACACAGACAGGGAATGGGACAGAACACAGAGAGGGACAGAACACAGACAGGGACATACTGGGACAGAACACAGGCAGGGACAGAACACAGACAATGATAGAATACAGACAGGGACATACTGGGAATGACAACAGGCAGGGACAGAACGCAAACAGTGACATACTGGGACAGAACACAGGCAGGGCCATACTGGAACAAAACACAGGCAGGGAAAGAACACAGACAGGGACAGAACACAGGCAGGGACAGAACACAGACAGGGACAGAACACAGACAGGGAATGGGACAAAACACAGAGAGGGACAGAACACAGACAATGATAGAATACAGACAGGGACAGAACACAGACAGGGACATACTGGGATAGAACACAGACAGGGAGAAAACACAGACAGGGACATACTGGGATAGAACACAGACAGGGAGAGAACACAGACAGGGACGTACAAGGACAGAGCACAGGCAGGGACATACTGGGACAGAACACAGGCAATGACAGAACACATGCAGGGACAGAACACAGACAGGGACAGCACACAGACAGGGACAGAGCACAGACAGGGACATACTGGGACAGAACACAGACAGGAACACAGACAGGGAGAGAACACAGACAGGGACAGCACACAGACAAGGACAGAGCACAGACAGGGACATACTGGGACAGAACACAGACAGGGACCGAACATAGACAGGGACAGAACACAGACAGGGACATACTGGGACAGAACACAAACACGGACAGACTGGGACAGAGCACATACTTGGACAGAACACAGGCAAGGACAGAACACAGACAGGGACAGACTGGGACAGAACACAGACAGGGACAGAACACAGACAGGGACATACTGGGATAGAACACAGACAGAAACACAGACAGGGATAGAACACAGACAATGACAGAACACAGATAGGGACAGAACACATACATGGACATACTGGGACAAAACACAGACAAGGACCGAACACAGACAGGGACATAACACAGAATCGGACAGAACACAGGCAGGGACAGAAAATAAGCAGGGACAGAACACAGACAGGGACAGAATAAAGACAGGGACATACTGGGACAGAACACAGGCAGGAACACAGACAGGGACAGAACACAGACAGGGACATACTGGGACAGAACACAGACAGGGACAGACTGGGACAGAGCACAGACAGGGACAGAACACAGACAGGGACATACTTGGACAGAACACATGCAAGGACATACTGGGATAGAACACAGACAGGAACACAGACAGGGACAGAACACAGACAGGGACATACTGGGACAGAACAGAGACAGGGACATACTGGGACAGAACACAGGCAATTACAGAACACAGACAGGGACATACTGGGACAGAACACAGAGAGTGAAAGAACACAGACAGGGACAGAACACAGACAGGGAGAAAACACAGACAGGGACATACTGGGATAGAACACAGACAGGGACGTACAAGGACAGAGCACAGGCAGGGACATACTGGGACAGAACACAGGCAATGACAGACCACATGCAGGGACAGAACACAGACACAGACATACTTGGACAGAACACAGACAGGGATCAAACACAGACAGGGACAGCACACAGACAGGGACAGAGCACAGACAGGGACATACTGGGACAGAACACAGACAGGGACCGAACATAGACAGGGACAGAACACAGACAGGGACATACTGGGACAGAACACAAACACGGACAGACTGGGACAGAGCACATACAGGGACAGAACACAGACAGGAACACAGACAGGGACATACTTGGACAGAACACATGCAGAGACAGAACACAGACAGGGACAGGAACACAGACAGGGACATACTGGGATAGAACACAGACAGGGACAGAACACAGACAGGGACAGAACACAGACAGGGACATAACACAGACAGGGACGTACAAGGACAGAACACAGGCAGGGACAGAACACAGACAGGATCACAGACAGGGACAGAACACAGACAGGGACAGAACACAGACAGGGACATATGACTTACAACAGTAGTGTGTAATGTCAGTGTCACTGTGTAACATCTCTGCAAAGAGTGTGGCGCAGGCACTGTTCCATATTATCTCCTGAGTTGGGATCTTAACTGACCAGGGCATATCCTTTATGTCACGCACGTTGCGCAAACTGTATGGACTACTAGGCGTCCATTCCATTAGAACTAGTGTTTACCTTCCGCAGACAGACGTGCTGGTTGAGCGGTTTAACAAAACGTAAGTACGTAAGTAGGACCTGGCGTAGACATGTATGCACATAATTTAGGAGAGGATAACTCAACTGTTATAGATTAATATGACCCCAAGGAACAACTTGGGATGTGTGCCAAATTCACTATACAGGGCGAACAGCACGGAAATGACCACACCTCTTTTTCATCGGAAGTGCTGCTTCCGACATAGCTGTGTCTTCTAAACCGTAGGAGCTACAGATTTTCTAAGGTGCTCAAAATGTTCAGAATAGCCATGACATGTTTAGGGGGTGTCAAAGAAGTGTGTCAAATTTATAATTTGATATTTTAAGAGAAAATGGCTAAAAACCGTTAGGTCAACTTATTACCATACAACGACCTACACACAGGAATTGCCATATATATTTATTATCTTAAACTTTCCGGGCTTAGACCAAAGTTAGAACATTTGTGTCATCCACCAAAATGATGGTGCGGTCACGGCCCTATACGCTGCCGGAACACAAGAGGAAAATTGTTCAGGCGGAGCTTCTGGCCATGCTAGAGTTGGGGGTAATAGAAGAGTCCAGCAGTAACTGGTGCTGCCCTGTCGTGCTGGTTCGCAAGTCCGATGGGTCAATATGGTTCTGTGTGCACTATAACAGGGTGTGATGTTGTCCAAATTTGACACGTACCCAATGCACTGGGTCAACAAACTCCTTGATTGGCTGGGCACAGCTCGTTTTTATACGATACTGGATTTAACAAAAGGGCTTACTGCCAGATAACTGGGAGTTAACTTGCGGCCGGTGGGCTCCCGGCCTGGATCAGGCGGTGGGGGTGTGTGGCAGTAGGGTGTGTGAAATGGACTACAAGTCAAATCAATGAAACTACTTTTGCAGGGAGCACATTCCTTAGTAAGAGTACATTCCCTGGAGCTGGAGCTTTGTATTCGTTACTTTTTATCATTACACAAATTCTTCGTTTTAATTCCCACCCCCAAATGTTTTCAGCGTGAGACTCAAGGTTCTGTTTGTTCCGAGATACTTTCCACAGTCCAACAACTTCTTGGCGTTTTTACACGCTCGAGTTGCTGGCCTTGTTAAGCACTCGTACCAACCAGTTCATTCTGGTGAGACTTTTCAACTTTTAATAACACCAACACCTTCCCGTGATTCCCCTTTATCTATCGATAGTCAAACAGTCAGTTTGCACGGTTAATTCTTCCGCTACAAACGTAAATGTATCACCAAACAAGCGTTAGCGCCACGTTAGCTTCAGGCGGGCGCCCGGAGCTGTATAGCCTTTAGCTCTAAAATAGCTTGACTTTAACGCCTCAATTCATTCACTTACAAACAACATTGCTTTTCAACAACTCACACACACATTCATCAACATATAGTTTCCAAACCACACTGCATTGATACTCGTTTTATGCCGTTCACACTCTTCTCTCACACAGCCGAATTCCGCAATCTTTTTAAACCACTTCAAAATGCTTTACTTACTTTAATTATGTGTCTATGGTCGTCTACGGAAGATGAATAAATATATAGTGAGACAATGGTGAATTCGTCAACCTCCACCACGCAGTCACATCAAAATATTCACTGTTAAGGCTCTCTCTTTTTAGCCAGAACAGGCCGCTTTGGTCTTTTCCTCCACAGACTCCCACCAGTCGCTCAGATTGCGCTTTCTCCCAAAGACTTGATATTTTAACTTACACTATTACACTATACACTAAATCGAGCGCTACTCGAAAACCTTATTTCTTACACCGGAATCACTTTTAAAACCTTTTCTGTGCACAGTTTCATGTAGTATTTTTCAAACTTAGTCACCATCACTTTATCATATGCAAACTTAGCATGGGTAGTTTATTTTATGAGATAGCTTTCAGGGTGTGTTCTTTGATACTTACAAGTACTATTATCCTACAGTAATCTAATGCAATTTCGTTTAAAATAGGTTTGCTTACCTTTTCTTTTGTTTTCAGGCCTGTTGTAAGTATCATTGAACTCTCTCCTCTGGCTTCTCTTCCAGTCGCCCTCGTGTCCAGAACTTTCAGATCATCGCAGTCGGGGTCACCAGGTTTTGTTGGGTTTTGAAGCCCAAAGGGCGCTGTGATTGCCTTTCAAATGAATCCAGTAAACTTCTAGATGATCAAGATACTTATTTATTTAAAGTGATGATGACATCATTTCAAAAATACCCTCAGCCGAAGACACTTTCACACACCAAGTCCACAGTCCGAATCAATAAAGAGCCAGTTAGCTGTCTGTTGGTAAAAGTGAAAGTGGTACAAAAACATCATGAACATTTTGCTATATTCTCTACAGAAGGGTGTCGTCGTCCCTCATTGGTCCATGTTGGCGCGGTTATGCCCCTTGGTGGGCAGTCTTGTTGTGACGAGATGGAGGTAGACCTGAAACTCTTTGAAGAGAACCTACAGTGCTTCACATTCATAATTAATATAGTGCTCATTATACATTTGTGCAGAAATACATGTTGTGCAATAATACATTTTGATTAAGGTGGACGAGTACATGTGATAATCATTAAGTGTGACACAATACAATCAGGAGTTTATTTACTTCACACTCCCAGTCCCCCAACGCATCCATTTTAAAATCCTCCTCCTCACCTACAAAGCCCTCCACCACCAGGCCCCCTCCTACCTCACCGACCTGCTCCATTACCACACTCCCTCTCGCACCCTCTGTTCCTCCGACGTCAACCTCCTGTCCCTGCCACAAAGGACCAAGCTCCGGACCTTGGGTGACAGAGCCTTCTCCATCGCCGCCCCCTCCCTCTGGAACTCTCTCCCCAAACACATCCGTGACTGTACTGATCTCACCATGTTCAAATCCCAAATCAAAACCCACCTCTTCAGATTTGCTTTTAATGTGTAATTACTTCTATGTATTTTTAATGTTGATGTCCTCTTTTTCTTAATGTCATTTTTAATGTTATATGTACATGTAAAGCGTCTTTGAGTACCTTTTAAAAGCGCTCTATAAATAAAATGTATTATTATTATTACAAATATCATATACATATTGTATTGACACAATTATTGTTTCAATAGTTCCAATTGGGCTAAACTCACAGCCCAGCTCCCCAGAGTCATACAACTCATAGTTGAATTGCAACATTGTTAGACTTCTGAGAATACACAAATGTTACCTATTTTGGCAAAACCCACAGTAATTGTTCTCCATCCATCGTCTACCGCTTATCCGGGATCGGGTCGCGGGGGCAGCAGCTCCAGTAAGGAACCCCAATCTTCCCTTCTCCGGGCCACATCCTCCAGCTCCGACTGGGGGATCCTGAGGCGTTCCCAGGCCAGTGAGGAGATATAATCTCTCCACCGAGTCCTGGGTCTTCCCCGGGGTCTCCTCCCAGCTGGACGTGCCTGGAACACCTCCCTAGGGAGGCGCCCAGGTGGCATCCTTACTAGATGCCCGAACCACCTCAACTGGCTCCTTTCAACGTAAAGGAGCAGCGGCTCTACTCCGAGTCTCTCACGGATGGCTGAGCTTCTCACCCTATTTCTAAGGGAGACGCCAGCCACCCGTCTGAGAAAACCCATTTCGGCCGCTTGTACCCGTGATCTCGTTCTTTCGGACATGACCCAGCCTTCATGACCATAGGTGAGGGTAGGAACGAAGATCGACAGGTATATTGAGAGCTTTGCCTTCTGGCTCAGCTCTCTTTTCATCACAACGGTGCGGTAAAGTGACTGTAATACCGCCCCCGCTGCTCCGATTCTCCGGCCAATCTCTCGCTCCATTGTCCCCTCACTCGCGAACAAGACCCCGAGGTACTTGAACTCCTTCACTTGGGGTAATGGCTCATTCCCTACCCGGAGTAGGCAATCTACCGGTTTCCTGCTGAGAGCCATGGCCTCAGATTTGGAGGTGCTGATCCTCATCCCAACCGCTGCACACTCGGCTGCGAACCGATCCAGTGACTGTTGAAGGTCACATACCGATGATGCCATAAGGACCAGATTATCTGCAAAGAGCCTCGATATCCTATCCATGAAAATCACGAACAGGATTGGTGATAAAGCGCAGCCCTGTCGGAGGCCAACATTCACGGGAAACGAGTCCGACTTACTGCCGAGTATCCGGACACAACTCTCGCTTTGGGCGTACAGGGATTGGATGGTCCTCAAAAGTGACCCCCTCACCCCATACTCCCGCAGCACCTCCCACAGTATCACCCGGGGGACCCGGTCATACGCCTTCTCCAGATCCACAAAACACATGTAGACCGGATGGGCGTACTCCCAGGCCCCCTCCAGGATCCTTGCAAGAGTAAAGAGTTGGTCTGTTGTTCCACGACCAGGACGGAATCCGCATTGTTCCTCTTCAATCAGAGGTTTGACTACTGGCCGAACCCTCCTTTCCAGTACCTTGGAGTAGACTTTACCAGGGAGGCTGAGAAGTGTGATACCCCTGTAGTTTTTAAATAGGGGAACCACCACCCCGGTCTGCCAACCCCTAGGCACTGTCCCAGACTTCCACGCAATGTTGACGAGGCGTGTCAACCAAGACAGCCCCTCAACACCCAAAGCCTTCAGCATTTCTGGACGGATCTCATCAACCCCTGAGGCTTTGCCACTGTGGAGTTGTTTGACTACCTCAGTGACTTCCATCAGGGAAATTGACGATGATCCCCCATCAGCTTCCAGCTCTGCCTCAACCATAGAGGGCGTGTTAGTCGGATTCAGGAGTTCCTCAAAGTGCTCCTTCCAGCGGCCGATAACCTTCTCAGTTGAAGTCAGCAGGGTCAGTAATTGTTCTGTTGAGTAAAATGAGAAACACTACAGTAAGAACATGTATGACTTTCTATCACTGTAATAAGAAGACTGGGGGAATTCCTAACCTTCAGGCATTCCAAAATTGGGCGGCACTGCAGCAGAAGGCTCTGTCGCCCATAGTTTTCAGGTTGCAGCAGAGTTGATGGAGAATGTATAGACCATAAGAACGAAGTGGACAGGAGGGTGTGGAGGTCTGACTGAGGTTACAGAGATAATGGGGCGCAGAGTGCTGAACAGCTTTGTAGGTTCATGTGAGGATTTTGAAAATGTAACATTGAAATGTATTAGTTTAGTTGTTGTTAGTATTCTAATTGTAGTTTGTTGACTGAGTGTTATTTTAAGGTCAAAACAATAACAACTTTGACCCAGTTAGATACAATTTAAATTAGGGAAACAGAAGAATTATGCAATTAAGTTGCCTGATCCCTTTTAATCACCATCTCGCTTGAGATCTTTTGGTTCAATGTGATTGTTTTTTTTTTGTTCATTCATTTAGTTTTGATTTAAATACAATCATATATTCATTGTAAGAGATGGTTTTGAGGAAATACATTTTCTATAGTGAACCTTTCTTTATCTTTCCTGGACAATGTTCCTTTGTTATTCCTCTGTTTTAATTTGATTGTGCTGCATCTTCCACTGTCCATCAGAGAGAGAGAGAGAGAGAGAGAGAGAGAGAGAGAAAGAGATAGGGAGAGAGTAAGCAGTGTGTCAAGCTGCTACTAATGGACCATTAGCTTAAATAATTCCCATTTAATACTTGATTAATCAAGCTCAGAGCATCCCGTGTTGTGTTTAGGGGAGGGTTGCACACGTAGCTTCTAAATTGAGTGAAGGACAGTGCAAGAAATGAGGTGGGGAGTTTTTTTTGCCTTCCCTGGTTCATAGATTCAATCCATCGCTTATTGATTTAATGTTGGCCAACATTAGCACAGACTGCATCAAGCTATAAGGTACTGAGCCAGTATGCTACAGTGTGATGAAAATCCAACACAGACTTTGTAATGGTAAAGTGCATTTCAACACACTCTATATTCATTTTCACTCCTTATCACTAACCATATCTGATTTAATATACTGAAGTAATATCCTAGACAAGATGATATCTTGCAATCAGAGATCAACGGTGATAATTGCTGTATGAATATATCTCACAAGCTCTTCTGTATACTTCGTATTCCCCATCATTTTGGCTTCCTGCTTGTTTCTGTTTGATAGATAGACAGCCATAATCACTGACGCCTATCTACAGAGGGAGTATCAGTCCCTTAACATTATAGAAATGTTCATTTAGCGCAGCATTTTTGTAGTCAATTTGTCAAACTTGAAATATTTTAATGTTTAAATCCTTGTGATAACTTCTTACAATAGCAGCAGCTGGTTTAGTGCAATGAAATAGATACTAATAGCTACTAAATGTATCCCCTAAAACAGGCATGTCCAAAGTCCTGCCGTGGTCAGAATTCATACGGCCCGTAGAATACATTTAAAAAATGTAATTCCTCCTTTCACCCTGTGGTGGCAGCACCACTCTAAGGGGCCTGACACAAGTCGCATTTTAGGCGCGGACAAAAGCTATCTGGCTCTGTAACGGCTTTTGCTGTGAACCCTTCCATGCTCATTTCTACCATGGCGACTGCAAATAAAAAGAGGAAAGTTGACAGTGAGGGCCGCCACTTACAGGAAAGATGGGAATTACAATATTTATTCTCTGAAAATTGTGTTTGCCTTAATTGTCAAGAGACGGTTGCCTACGCATACGACAAGCTAACAGGGAGTGACCGTAATGTAAAAGTGTTGTGAAAATGATGGAAAACATTTGCCCAGAGAAAAAGCAAGAATTCCGCATTTCCGAATTGTCTGGCTCGTATCACTGTGGCACGGAGAATTGAGGACATATCGTCAGATATTCAGAGACAATTTGGGGACAGGGGAGTGACTATTGATTATTTTTCATTAGCCTGCGATGAAAGCACAGATGCATCTGACACTGCACAGCAACTAATTTACAACATTTACAATACTCACTTTTTATAATTTGTGCAATTATCACTGCCATGTGCAATATTCACTTTATTTTCTTTGGTTATGAGTTCAATAATTTGTATGGCCCTCGAAGGATGTTGTAAAAAATAAAATGGCCCTTGATAGGAAAAAGGTTCCCCACCCCTGCTGTAGATGCTCCTCCACAGCTGCAGATGGAGCTCATTGAGCTGCAGTGTGACGACAAGTGGCGTGGCAGACACCAGCAGCTTTCTCTTGTTGACTTTTACCGGCAACTTGGATAAAGGCAGGTTTCCAGAATTGCTATCATTTGCAAAGAAAATGCTGATCTTATTCGGCTCCACATATTTGTGTGAGCAGACATTCTCTGTCTTGAACTTAAACAAGAACCGATTGAGGTCAAGACTAAGTGACTCCCACTTATGTGACATTTTACGCATCTCAACCACTGCCCTCAAACCAGACCTGGCCTTTCTACTAAAATCCAGATCTCAGTATCACCCTTCTCATTAGTGTCAGTAAGTTATCTGTTTCTTGGTCAATCTGAAATTCTGAAGGTTTGAACGGTAACCCCTATCACTATTAACAGTGAAAAGCCAAAAGCACAGTTGATATGCACTTGGACTTATGGCACTTATTTGATTAAACTCTTGAATACGATTTGGCTGTAGCTGTTATGTACCTCTCCTCTCTGGGAACCATCACCTTATCGTGGTGGAGAGGTTTGTGTGTCCCTATGAACCTGAGAGCTGTGTTGTCTGGAGCCTAGTGCTCCTGGTAGGGTCTCCCAAGGCAAATTGGTATCAGGTGAGGGGCCAGACTAAGAATGGTTCAAAAACAACTTCATGAAAGAAAGGGAAAGGAAAGGAGAGACCCTGCCCGGAGGAAGCCCGGGGCCCCCGTCTGGAGCCAGGCCCAGAGGGAAGGCCCGACAGCAAGCGCCTGGTGGCCGGGTTTGCCACGGAGCCCGGTCGGGCACAGCACGAAGAAGCTATGTGGTGCCTCCCATCCATCCATCCTGTGGGCCCACCACTCATGGGAAAAACCGCTGGGGTCGGGTGCGCTGTCACACGGGTGGCAGTGATGGTCAGAGACCTCGACGGACCAGACCCGGGCAGCAGAGGCTGGCTCTGGGGACGTTGAACGTCACCTCTCTGTGGGGGAAGGAGCCGGAACTAGTGCGGGAGGCGGATCGCTACCAGTTGGATCTGGTGGGGCTTACCTCCACGCACAGTCTTGGCTCTGGAACCGTACTCCTGAATAGGGGTTGGACTCTATTCTTCTCCGGAGTTGCCCAAGGTGTGAGGCGTCGGGCCGGGGTGGGGATACTCACTAGCCCCCGGCTGAGCGCAGCTACGTTGGAGTTTATCCCGGTGGACGAGAGGGTCGCCTCCCTACGCCTTCGGGTTATGGGGGGGAAAACTCTGACTGTTGTTTGTGCCTATGCCCCAAACCGCAGTTCTGAGTATTCGACCTTCTTGGAGACCCTGAATGGAGCTCTGCAGGGGGCTCCAGTAGGGGACTCCGTAGTCTTGCTGGGAGACTTCAACGCACACGTGGGAAACGATGGAGACACCTGGAGAGGCATGATTGGGAGGAAGGGCCTCCCTGATCTAAACCCGAACTGTCGTTTGTTGTTGGACTTTTGTGCTAATCATGGAATGGCCATAACAAACACCATGTTCGAACATAAGGATGCTCATAAGTGCACGTGGTACCAGAGCACCCTAGGCCAAAGGTCAATGATCGATTTCGTAATCGTATCATCTGATCTGAGGCCGCATGTTTTGGACACTCGGGTGAAGAGAGTGGCGGAGCTGTCGACTGATCACCATCTGGTGGTGAGTTGGATCAAGGGGTGGGGGAAGACTCTGGACAGACCTGGTAAACCCAAACAGGTAGTGCGGGTGAACTGGGAACGACTGGAGGAATCTTTAACTCACACCTCCGGCGGAGCTTTTCAGCTATCCCTGTGGAGGTTGGGGGCATTGAACCTGAGTGGGCGATGTTCAAAACCTCTATTGCTGAAGCTGCGGTGATGAGCTGTGGCCTCAAGGTCTTAGGTGCGTCAAGGGGCGGTAACCCTCGAACACCGTGGTGGACTCCGGTGGTCAGGGAAGCCGTCCGACTGAAGAAGGAGTCCTTCCGGGTTATGTTATACGGGAGGACTCCGGAAACAGTTGCAGGGTATCGTAGGACTAGAAGGGCGGCAGCTTCTGCCGTGTCAGAGGCAAAGCAGCGGGTGTGGGAGAAGTTCGGAGAAGCTATGGAGAAGGACTTTCGGTCGTCACCAAGGTGCTTCTGGAAAACCATCCGGCACCTCAGGAGGGGGGAGCGAGGAACCATCCAAGCTGTGTACAGCAAGGGAGGGACCCTGCTGACTTCAACTGAGAAGGTTATCGGCCGCTGGAAGGAGCACTTTGAGGAACTCCTGAATCCGACTAACACGCCCTCTATGGTTGAGGCAGAGCTGGAAGCCGATGGGGGATCATCGTCAATTTCCCTGATGGAAGTCACTGAGGTAGTCAAACAACTCCACAGTGGCAAAGCCGCAGGGGTTGATGAGATCCGTCCAGAAATGCTGAAGGCTTTGGGTGTTGAGGGGCTGTCTTGGTTGACACGCCTCGTCAACATTGCGTGGAAGTCTGGGACAGTGCCTAGGGGTTGGCAGACCGGGGTGGTGGTTCCCCTATTTAAAAAGGGGGACCAGAGAGTATGTGCCAACTACAGGGGTATCACACTTCTCAGCCTCCCTGGTAAAGTCTACTCCAAGGTACTGGAAAGGAGGGTTCGGCCGGTAGTCGAACCTCTGATTGAAGAGGAACAATGCGGATTCCGTCCTGGTCGTGGAACAACAGACCAACTCTTTACTCTTACAAGGATCCTGGAGGGGGCCTGGGAGTACGCCCATCCGGTCTACATGTGTTTTGTGGATCTGGAGAAGGCGTATGACCGGGACCCCCGGGTGATACTGTGGGAGGTGCTGCGGGAGTATGGGGTGAGGGGGTCACTTTTGAGGGCCATCCAATCCCTGTACGCCCAAAGCGAGAGTTGTGTCCGGATACTCGGCAGTAAGTCGGACTCGTTTCCCGTGAATGTTGGCCTCCGACAGGGCTGCGCTTTATCACCAATCCTGTTCGTGATTTTCACGGATAGGATATCGAGGCGTAGTCGTGGAGAAGAGGGGTTGCAGTTCGGTGACCTGAGGATCTCATCGCTGCTCTTTGCAGATGATGTGGTCCTTATGGCATCATCGGTCTGTGACCTTCAACAGTCACTGGATCGGTTCGCAGCCGAGTGTGCAGCGGTTGGGATGAGGATCAGCACCTCCAAATCTGAGGCCATGGCTCTCAGCAGGAAACCGGTGGATTGCCTACTCCGGGTAGGGAATGAGCCATTACCCCAAGTGAAGGAGTTCAAGTACCTCGGGGTCTTGTTCGCGAGTGAGAGGACAATGGAGCGAGAGATTGGCCGGAGAATCGGAGCAGCGGGGGCGGTATTACAGTCACTTTACCGCACCGTTGTGACGAAAAGAGAGCTGAGCCAGAAGGCAAAGCTCTCAATATACCGGTTGATCTTCGTTCCTACCCTCACCTATGGTCATGAAGGCTGGGTCATGACCAAAAGAACGAGATCACGGGTACAAGTGGCCGAAATGGGTTTTCTCAGACAGGTGGCTGGCGTCTCCCTTAGAGATAGGGTGAGAAGCTCAGCCATCCGTGAGAGACTCGGAGTAGAGCCGCTGCTCCTTTACGTTGAAAGGAGCCAGTTGAGGTGGTTCGGGCATCTAGTAAGGATGCCACCTGGGCGCCTCCCTAGGGAGGTGTTCCAGGCACGTCCAGCTGGGAGGAGACCCCGGGAAGACCCAGGACTCGGTGGAGAGATTATATCTCCTCACTGGCCTGGGAACGCCTCAGGATCCCCCAGTCGGAGCTGGAGGATGTGGCCCGGAGAAGGGAAGATTGGGGTTCCTTACTGGAGCTGCTGACCCCGCGACCCGATCCCGGATAAGCGGTAGACGATGGATGGATGGATGGATGGATGTTATGTACTTGTAGATGTGACACAAACTATTACTTTCTTAATGATATGGTAAAAGACAAGAGCAAAATTCACATGATTTATGATGAGTTAATGATAACAGAAAACTTTGCATTACTTATAACATGAGATAGAAGTTTTCACACCTGCCTGACTGGCTTATATTTGGTTACATTGCCATTTGAAAAATCGATAATAGAAAGATAATTGTGACAATGGAAATTGCTATATAACATATGTATTTGTATGTAACTTGTATGGTTAAAAACGGTCAAAAGGTACTATTGGCCCCGGGCCTCCTCACATTATCATATCTGGCCCTCTTTGAAAAACGTTTGGACACACCTGCCCTAAAATTAAGGGCATTATGTTATTCCACTTGTCCTCGTCTCTTAATCAAGCAGTTTTAATGGTACATTAGACATTGTTTCAGAACTTGTTTACTTGTTTCAGAACTGCCCACAGCCGGTAAATAGTGTGTGTGTGTGTGTGTGTGTGGTAAACACAACAACTGTGTAATGAAGCACAGTACAATACACATTTTTTAAGAGGAATACAAATAGTTTGCAGTTTTCAGTCAGTTTACATTATAGCTTGTAGCTTAACACCAAGCTGAAATGCTTCACTGCCTTTTCTGGCTCGGTTTTATGCCTGTTTCACCTCTTCACAATGAGCTTTGTTGCACCTGTAAACATACCCATCAGTGATGTCATGGTGAAGTAGGCTGCTAAGTTATTTAAGCAAGGTGAGAAGTTACAGCAAAGAGAGTAAAGTGACAAGTAACAATTAAATAGAATAAAAATATAGTAACAGTAATATAAGTAATATAAATAGTCAATGGAGGAAAGAAAAGTGTATGAGTGAATATTGCACATGATAATATAATTGCAAAAGTTATAAAAAGTGAATATTGCACAAGGCATTGGTAATTGCACAGTGTCGGAATAGACTTTTGTTGGTGTGGTGGTCTACCAGGGGCCGTGGTGATTGTACAATCTGACCGCTGCAGGAAGAAAGGACCTTAACCAGTCTGTTCAGTCTCTTCCTGTCAGCTGCTGAGATGCTACTGCCCCAGCAGACCACTCCATAAAAAATAGCTGATGCCACCACAGAGTCAAAGAAGGTCTTAAGGAGTGCCCCTTGCACTCCAAAAGACCTCAGCCTCCTTAGCAGATAAAGCCTGCTCTGTCCCTTCTTGAAAAGAGCAGCAGAGTTATCTGACCAGTCCAGTTTATTGTTTAGGTGAATGCCCAGGTACTTGTAAGATTTTTACAATCTCAATATCCGTACCCAGGACGTTCACTGGTAGTGGGGGGGAATGATGGCACCTCCTGAAGTCCACCACCAGCTCCCTGGTCTTCCCTGCGTTGAGCAGGAGGTGGTTCCTCTGGCACCAGAGGGCAAAGTCCTGTGTCAGCTCTCTATACTCCTTGTCATCCCCATCAGAGATGAGGCCGACAATAGCAGAGTCGTCAAAGAACTTCTGCAGATGACACTTTGCTGTATTGTGGGTGAAGTCTGCAGTGTAGAGGGTAAAGAGAAACGGTGCCAGAACCGGTCCTTGGGGGGCCCCCGTGCTGCAGAAAATCGTGTCCGAGTGACAATCCCGGGTCCTCACGTACTGTGGACGGTTGGTGAGGTAGTCCAGGATCCAGCTGGTGAGGTGGTGATCCACCCACGAGCACTCCAGCTTGTCCCCCAGCAGCCTGGGTTGAATGGTGTTGAAGGCACTGGATAAATCAAAGAACATGATTCTCACAGTGCCCCCAGCCTTATCCAGGTGACAGAGGGATCTCTGCATCAGGTAGATGACAGCGTCATCCACCTCGATGCCAGGTTGGTAGGCGAACTGAAGTGGGTCCATGGATGCTCTCACAAGGGGTCGAAGATAGACAAGGACCAGCCTCTCCAGGGTCTTCATCAGCTGCGATGTCAGCGTCACTGGTCTGTAGCTGTTGAAGTCCTTGGGGTGGGGGGTCTTTGGCATGGGTACCACACAAGATGTTTTCCACAGCTGTTGTACCCTCCCTTGCTTCAGGCTCAGGTTGATAATAATGAGCCGGGGGAGAGGCGCATGACTGATCAAATCTATTGAAGAAAATGTTCAAGTCATTCACCCACTTTAGGTCCCCCTTGGGCTGAGAGTTTGGCTCCTTGTATGCAGAGATGGTTTTCAGGCCTCTCCAGATACTGCAAGGCCCGCAGGAAGCAGGGCAGGATGCGGGCGGAGCCGCTCAGGAGTCCGGCGGGGAGGCCGGGCAGTCTGCGGATGTCCGGCAGCGGAGGTCCGGCAGCGGGAGAGGACCCAAAAGCAGTTCAGCAGACATTATTATAAAAAAAGTGAGCTTTAATAAAACAAAACTAAAACACTTATACAAAGTAGCAAAATAATAGTGAACAGACAAACCAGGTAGACACCGGGTAGACACGGTGTAGACATGGTGTAGACACGGGGTAGGCACGAGCAGAACACGAACAGGCTGAGCAGAACACGAACAGGCTGAGCAGAACACGAACAGGCTGAGCAGAACACGAACAGGCTGAGCAGAACACGAACAGGCTGAGCAGAACACGAGCGGGCAGATAATAGACACGTAACATGAACAACGAACTCACAAAGAACACTGAGACAGACAGGGATATATACACAGACACTAAACGAGGGAACGAGACACACCTGAGGGAGAAAGGCTAAAACACAAGGGCAGGAAGTAAAAACAACAAAAAACAGGTAATTAACAAAATAAAACAGGAAGTACAAACACAACACAAAACATCTAACGAACAGGCAGATTGTTACAGCCCGTCCATTTTGCCCGTGTGTGGGGAAGAAAACGTACTCTGTCCTTACCATTGGCTCAGTCAAGATCACGTTGCACACCAAGTTGGTGGGCTACAGAGAAAGTCGCACTCTTACTTTAGCTAGGCAAGCTAACGCTTCAAGAAGTCTCTCTCCAAGCCAAAGAAACGTAAAGTTGATTTTTACTTTTTTACTACTCAAAATCATAACTTTGAGCCCACTTACCTATAAAGCCTCATAAATATCCTCTTTTCAGCAATATTTTGAATATGACATAAGCATATAAGCCATTGCTAGATGTCCACACGTTCGTTTCCGATAAAAAGATATCCACTGTGAACATCGTCACATCGATAAAAGTCCATGAACAGGTGTTGCAATCTGTGAAATCAGCTGATCGATTTTTACATTGTGTGACCATAAACAGTCATAACTTAATATCTCGTGCGCTCATCACGTCCTGGTTTTAGCGCGGGCTCTCAGCATTAGATTGACACTTCATTTGAGCTTCAATGGGTTTTTTACAACCTTCATGAGCCAATGAGTGTCAACTTGATAAGAAAGTGCCCACCCTCTTCTTTTGTTACAGACTGACCCTGGACCAGTTCAGCGCCCATCTTGAAGAAAATGAGCGCCTTGTTCATTATATGAGTCACTTCACTTGGTTTGTTTTTTCAAAATAAAATTTATTTCCAAAATAATATTTATTATTTATTGTACAGAAAGAAATACAAAACAAACGAGAACATTTTTCGTTATACTTCACTTACTATGTGTGATTACTACTAACAGGGAATATGAGTATATAATAGTTATTTATAAATCAAAAATAATATTTCTTAATAAATATTATAATATGTACAGTACATATTGCACAGTTGGTGTATGCCTGGTGTTACTCTTAGACAAACCTGTTTTTTTTTTTTTTTTTTTAAATTAAGTTTTATCCCTTTTTATCTGAAATTTGGTGGTGAACTTGATAACACTTGGTTCTATGTTTCTATTGTGTATTTCAGCTTGGGTCTACCAGCTATACCCATCTTCAGACATCTTTTTCAACAAAGAAATTCTGGCGGAGTGTATTTTCTTCAAATTCAGTATATTCAGACCACTATTACTCAGTACCAGAAGCACCTGGAGTGATTCTTCACTGTTTTGCAAGAACAATAAGAGAGTTATCTTTTGAATGAGACCACAATCATGCAGCTGGTCCAAATGTTTGAAGAGCAGCTTTCAATTTAATTTGGGTATGTTGTTTGTAGGTATTTTCGGGTAAATTCGCCCACCAAGTTAAGCTCGCCTTGGAGAAATGGAGCCACTGGCTGGAAGGATCAGAACACCCATTTGTGGTGTGGACAGACCATAAGAACCTCTTCTACATCCAGACGGCCAAATGCCTCAACTCCCGTCAGGCCCACTGGGCTTTGTTTTTTTGACGCTTTAATTTTACACTCACCTACCATCCCGGCACTAGGAATCTCAAGGCCGATGCCCTATCTCGACAACATGTCCCTAACAGTGCTCCTACGAATTCCGACACCATGCTCCCATTGTCTTGTATGGTGGTGGCTGTGATATGGGAGATTGAGTCCATCATCAAAGAGGCACAGCGTGCACAACCAGATCCAGGTAACGGCCCTCCTAACGGTCTCCTTGTACCTGATTCTGTCCACTACATTTTGTTGATCTCCCTAAACTCCCCACATCCTCTGAGATGGCCAAACTCGTCGTCCAACATGTTTTCTACCTTCATGTGATTCCTGAAGATATCGTCTCTGACCATGGACCCCAGTTCATTTCCCAGGTGTGGAAGCAAGGCCCTTGGAGCCTCGAATATGCACACAATTCCTTGTCCAGTGCAGCCAAGGGATTGTCCCCCTTTGAGTGCTCCTTGGCTATCAACCACCTCTGTTCCCGTCCCAGGAGGATGACATCAACGTTCTTTCGGTCCAAGCCAATCTCAGTCGCTGCCGTCGAATGTGGAGGGATACTTGTGCCACTCTGCTCCGCTCCGCTGACCATAACCGCCGCATCACCGACCGGCACCAGAGACGAGCACCCACCTATCAGCCTGGTCAGAGAGTTTAGCTTTCCTCTAAAGATCTACCTCTACAAACTTCCTCCAGGAAACTCACGCCCCGGTACATTGGTCCATTTGAGATTTCTCACATCATTAACCTATTGGTCAAGCTCAAGCTACCGGCCCATTTAAAAATTCATTCCACCTTTCACGTTTCCCTACTGAAACCAGTGGCCACTAGTCCATTGTGCCCTCCGGCCGTTCCCCCTCCTCCCACCTGGTTCATTGATGACCATCCAGTCGGCACTGTCCGGCAGCTGCTGGATGTGCGCCGTAGCGGCTGTCGGTACCAGTATCTTGTGGATTGGGAGGGATACGGTCCATAAGGACATGTATAACACCCACATACTTCAATATAAGGATGCTTTTTCCTCTGCTAAATCATTATACTGTGCCAACTTAATTAGGTCAGGTGAAGGTAACACTAGAACACTATTCTCTACAGTAAACAGCATTCTGAAACCACCGGACTCTCTTGCACCCCACCTGTACTCAACTGCTCAATGTAACACCTTCATGACCTTTTTTAATGCCAATGCCATAAATATTCACCAGCAACTGGCCTCCTCTAACTATACATCACTTCACTCACCTCTATATACTCCCCTCTCTTCTCCACTAGCTTCAAACTTCCCACTGTCACTGACATATCTAATCTCATCCATACATCCAAATCATCCACCTGTCAGCTTGACCCCCTTCTTACCCACCTAGTTAAAGCATGTCTACCTTCCCTCTCCCCTCTAATTACCGACATAATTCATTCCTCCCTTACCTCTGGTCTCGTCCCCTCATCCCTCAAAACAGGTGCAATAACCCCTATTCTCATAAAACCTGGTGCGGACCCCAATAATTTGAATAATGTCCGCCCAATCTCTAACCTAACATTTCTCTCCAAGATGTTTGAAAAAACCATTGCAGCCCAGGTCCACACTCATCTCAACAACAATAATCTTTATGAACAATTTGGTTTCCACACAGTACAGAGACGGCCATGGTCAAAATCACAAACGATCTCCTGGTGGCTGGTGACTCTGGGCTCCTATCCATACTCATCCTCCTTGACTTAACTGCAGCCTTCAACACCATCTCACATCACATCCTTCTTGACAGATTAGCTTCCATTGGTATCACTGGCACACCACTCACCTGGTTCAGATCTTACCTCTCCGGCCGTACCCACTTTGTTCAACTCAAACACTTCAAATCACAGTCCCTTCCTGTCCTCACTGGTGTTCCTCAGGGCTCCGTCTTGGGCCCCCTTCTATTTATCATCTACCTCCTACCTGTCGGCCATATCGTCAGGAAATACGGTATCCAATTCCACTGTTACGCGGGTGACACCCAGCTCTATCTTTCCACCAAGCCCACATCCGCTCTCCGCCCACTTCCCTTTCTGACTGCTTACTGGAAATCAAATCCTGGTTCTCATCCAACTTTCTCAAACTTAACAGTGATAAAACCGAGGTTCTTCTAGTTGGCTCCAAGTACACTCTAGCCAAAACTGATAAATTCTCCCTTACCATTGATAACTCCATAGTCTCCCCCTCCCCCCAAGTAAAGAGCCTGGGTGTCATTCTCGACAGCACCCTATCTTTTGAAGCTCACATAAACAACATCACTGGGTCTGCCTACTTCCACCTCCGCAACATTAATTGTCTCCGCCCGTCACTCACACCCAACATTCTCATGCACGCCCTTGTTACATCCCGTATAGATTATTGCAACTCCATCCTCTCTGGCCTTCCTCACAAATCTCTACGTAAACTCCAACTGGTCCAAAATTCAGCCGCCCGTATCATCACCAGAACTCCTTCCATAGACCATATCACTCCAGTTCTCCAACAACTCCATTGGCTCCCAGTTAAATACCGTATTGATTTTAAAATTCTGCTCCTCACCTTCAAGTCCCTTCACAATCTTGCACCTTTATACCTCTCTGAACTCCTTCACACCTACACTCCTACTCGCTCTCTTTGCTCTTCCGCTCCCTCCCAACTCACTATTCCCTCTGCCCGCCTGATCAAAATGGGGCCCAGAGCCTTCAGCCACTCTGCCCCCCGTCTCTGGAACTCTCTCCCACTAAACATCCGCAACATCCACTCCCTCACCACATTCAATGTCTGGTTTAAAAACTCATCTTTTTAAATTAGCATATTCTTAATAATTACTCATTTGTTAACTGATTGTTGTCTTTAAGTTTTATTTTTCTCTGTTCTCAGTTTGTGTTTTGTTCGTAAATGAATGTCTGAATTTGTTTTGTTGCTTTTTTGTTCCTTGTTTTTAACCTTATGTTCTGTACAGTGTCCTTGAATGCCATGACAGGCGCCTATAAAATAAAATGTATTATTATTATGACCCTCATTGAATTCCATTTGTTTGTGTTCTGCGCCTGGGTCCGCTCTGTATGACTGTAACAGAAGCAAAATCTTTCAGCTCATTAAATTAGTCTCTTGGGTTTAAAGGAAAACTCTTACAACTTTGGTCATCATTGTTACTGGCAATAATAACATTGTACTCATCATGTTTATTGCTAATATGATGTCTTTTGAGTCAACAAACATGATAAGTCAGACAATCAGACAGGTAAGCCAAACTTATTTGGAAGAGAAAACAAAAGCTCATAGTAAAATTATTACCCAAACTCTTTGTTATAAACACGCATCACATGTCAGGTGTGATTATTTGCCTTTTAAAAAGTATCCTTATTTTTTTATTTTAGAAAACCAATTTCAAATTGTATCTACAATTTTACTACTTATAGGTATAAGTAGTAACTCTAGACTCTATTGATTGAATTGCTTAATTGTGACACATGTTCGCAGGTAGGACATTGTATCACATCAGTTTATTTAGTGCTCTAAATCAGCCATTGCTACAGTCATAATCCATACTTTGAGAGTTATGAAAGGTGTTTATTTTTAAACAGTAAAATGTTTTTGTTTTTTTACTTGTTGGCCTTTTTATGGTTGGTGACAGGAGGTCATGGTTTCCCGTTCTTCTAAATCAACACTAGGTTACTGAGGAGAACACACATTGTCCTATAGACACACTGAACTAGAGGTAGACACCTACATAAACAGGCACGCACTCTCCATTAAAACACTAACCTGCCTCCATAATTAAAGAGTCTGTTGGCACAGTTGTCTCCGAGGCGCGGTGGGAGTGTGGGATGGGATAATGCAGGATTTTAAGTGACAGTTACATTTTCAGAAGCACATTGAAA
Organism: Cottoperca gobio; assembly: GCF_900634415.1. NCBI lineage: Eukaryota > Metazoa > Chordata > Actinopteri > Perciformes > Bovichtidae > Cottoperca > Cottoperca gobio. The sequence goes on along the minus strand of NC_041370.1, from coordinate 25,649,919 downwards.
CAAACTGCAGCTCTTTAAAAGTGCATCTTGTTATGTACCAACAGTGTGGCTTTACAAACCTCCTTTAAGGCCATTTAATGGACACCATGGAACATTACACAGACACACACCAGAGGCAGCATTCATTTAAATTAACAGGCTCTCAGAGAAGCAAACACCTTTCACACACACACACACACAAATGTGAACACACGCAGAAACACACGCAAACTTGTGCACACACACAAACACACATTTGAAGTACAAGAAAACACAGTCATGTGCACTGGGGCAGATTGTAAAAGGTGAATGGGAATTGTACAGTATAGTTGAATGATTACGCATCATGCTTGAACACATACATACATATTTTAAACCATTCAGCAGGATCCTTTTTTTAAACAAAGTAAGACCTCAATCCCAAGTCGCATCAATAAGAGTTTGTTTCACAATAAAACGTATGTTGAATATGGTTACCAAAATTGTTATGTATTGGGACTTCATTATGTGACTTCATTATTTTGTCATTCAGTTTATTATTATTATTCATTACATTTTGTTGACAGAATATACATGGAAATTGTTCCATCTGTCTGTTTACAGTAGATGATAAGTCTAGTGATATTCTTGTTGTCAACAAATGTAATTAAAAAACAAACAATACAATTAGACCAACCAGAGTGAAGTGGCATCACAAGGGATAATACCAAAGGTGTCATGATCGTGATTTTTGTATATCCTGTTTTATTTTGAAGTGTTCACTCCCCCTTATGTTATGTCATGTACTTCCTGTCTGTGTGTTTTCACTCTGTGATTGTTGATTTGTTTTTCCTGTGTCCGTACACCTTGCCCTTGTGTTTTAGCTTCTCTCCCCAGCTGTGTCTCGTTCCCCTCGTTTAGTGTCTGTGTGTATATATCCCTGTCTTTCCCAGTGTTCCTTGTCAGTTCGTCATCCATGTGTCACCCTTGTTTATTGATGGTTCCTCGTGGTCCCCATGTCATCCTGGTTTGTCTTTTCAGTTTACTTTTTACCTTTTGTATTTTTGTTATTTTGTAGCTTTTTGAATAAAACCCTCTTTTTGTTAACCGTTTTGTTTTCGTCTGCCGTCTTGGATTTGAGTCCTCACCTTTTCCCCACCGTGACAAAAGGTGCTCCACTGCCAATTTTATAGCAAGACTTTCTTTCTCTACAGTAGCATATCTTTGTTCCCTTGTGTTGAACTTCCAAATGATGTACTGTATATAATGGGACGCTCCTCACCTTGAACCTCCTCGGAGAGTACTACGCCTATGCCAACCTTTGATGCATCTGTCTGAACAATCATCTCTCAAGTGAAGTTTTCTACCATAGAGAAGTTCAGGATGAAGCAGCAATAGTATGAGATAAGACCTCAGAATATCTTTACCTTTGTGGCCTTTGTGGATGGCTGTGGCAAATCCTGAATCACCTGTACCATCCTCTATTGTGGCTCAGATTGCCACGCCCAATAGTGAAGACCAGATATTCAGCTTTCTCTAGCACAAGCTTTCTTTTTGTGGGGTTGACTGTCAAGCCGGCCCTGCGGAGAGATTTAAGCATCGCTGTCAGCCTTACTACATGGCTATCACACGGGTCACTGTGAATAACAACATCATCTAAATAAGTAGCTGCATACTCACGATGAGGCCTAACAACCCTGTCCATCAGTGTCTGGAGTTCCATGAAGCCTGGAGGGCAGCACTGTTTACTGATACAGCTCTGTGGGAGGGGCGAAAGCAGCCTTTTCCTTTGAGGCTGGTGCCCGGGGTCCCTGCCAATGTCCCTTTGTCAATTCCAGGTTCCGGATAGGTCGGGCTTCTCCAAGCCGGTCAATCAGCTCATCTACCCTGGGCATAGTGTAAGCGTCAAACTTTTAAATATCATTAAATTTCCTCAAATCATCACAGAACCCGTTTGTGTTGTCTGGTTTAGGGGCCAGGAAGACTGGGCTTGTTTACTCACTGTGGGACTCTTCTAACACTCTCTGTCATGAGCTCTCTCCCTGCCTGGTAACACCACTAATTGTTTTCAATTACCTCCACCTGTCTCTGCTCCACCCTCGTTAACTTACCAGCTGCACTGCATTTACTACTCATCATGCCCTGTATAGAAAGCCCTGTTTTTCAGTCCGCACTTGTCAGATCATCTGCAAGCCTACATCGGAAATCCTGCCTGCCTGCCTACCTGTCTGCTTTCAACTCTGACTCCTGATCTGTGATCTGTTACTACTACTCTGATCTCCAGCCCCTGTAAACCCGACTTGCCTTCCGCCTTATGACTACGAGTTTAGAATATCCCTGAACTGTACTACTGCCGTGCCTCATTCGGCCCTGTTGTGTGTGTGTTTTCAATAAAACCTTGATCTCGAAATTGCGCTCCTGGGTCCTCGTCTGTCTGTCCTGACAGAATGATCTGACCATCATGGACCCAGCGCATGCTCAGACCAGCAAGCAGGTAGAGACTGAGATGTCTGTCCTACAGCAACTGGAACGCACTGAGGGAGACATCAATCGGATGACCGGCGATATCACTTCCCTGCTCCAACTCAGCCACCAACAACAATTTAACCAGCAACAACCACTACTAGCCCACGTCCTGCTGCTACTCACCAATGCGGCCACTCCTGCTTCGTCTGTTCCAGTACCGTCTGCCCTACTCCATCCCGCTGTTGTGTCTTCTCCAGCTGCTTCAGGGTCCAACGCTACAGTACCGCCTCCAGAACCGAGGATTGGCCATTCGGAACGCTTTGACGGTGACCCGAAGCAGATTCGAGCCTTCCTGACCAGCTGCCGAGTGCAGTTCGCATTACAGCCCAGGACCTTCTCGACGGAGGGAGCCAGGGTGGGTTACGTCATTACCCATCTCACCGGCCGAGCTCGGTTGTGGGGAGCGGCAGAGTTCGACCGGCAGACCCCAGCCTGTGCCTCCTTCAGTGCCTTCGAAGAGGAGATGTTAAAGGTCTTTGACTTAGGTTCAACAACAACCAAAGCATCACAGGCACTGCTGACCACCCGCCAGGGCAATCGGACGGTGGCAGACTTCTCCATAGACTTTCGTACCCTGGCAAGTCGCAGCTCGTGGAACTCCGAGGCACTGGTGCACGCCTTCCTCCACAGCCTGGCGGACTACATTAAAGACGAGCTCGTCTCTCATGAGCAGCCCAAGACACTTGATGACGCCATTGCCCTTGCCGTTCGCATTGATCGGCGTATCCAGACCCGCAGAAGAGAGAGAGAGCGTCTGAGTCAACCAGCCATCCGCATTCGGGGGGAGTCCTCCACGTTCCACCCCCCGCCTGTCAAGCCCGTCAAAAGCCGCAGCTCACCAGGTGTAGGGGAGATCCGGGTGAGCTCAAAACATCTTCAGTCGCCCCCCATCCGAAAACCCCTGCTTCAGCTCCGCCTTCGACTTTCCGACACAACTCACACCCTGGCCGCCCTAGTGGATTCTGGAGCCGAAACAAACATAATGGACACAGAGCTTGCGCGGCAACTGGGCGTGAGCCGTCAACAACTCACTCCACCCGTTCCTGCATGAGCCCTGGATGGACACCGTCTCGGCACCATCACTCACATCACGGCCCCTGTGACAATTCTGCTGTCAGGAAACCACCAGGAGTCCATCCAGTTCCATCTCCTACCCTCACCCGGCCAACCACTCATCCTTGGATTTCCGTGGCTCCGTCTTCATAACCCCCAACTGGACTGGGAAACAGGCACAATACGCGAGTGGGGGAGGGGCTGCCATCGGACCTGCCTAAAGGGAGCCATCTTGCCAATCGACCGGGGAGCTTCCAGCACTGCCCCCGACATATCCAATGTTCCTGCCTGTTATCACAACTTGAGAGAGGTGTTCAACAAGTCCAAGGCCACGTCTCTGCCACCACACAGACCATATGACTGCGCCATCGACCTTCTGCCTGGCACCACACCCCCGAAGGGCCGTCTCTACTCGCTGTTAGCCCCAGAAAGAAAAGCCATGGAGGACTACATAAACGACTCACTGGCCACCGGCATAATCCGTCCATCATCTTCCCCCCCGGGAGCAGGATTCTTCTTTGTCGGAAAGAAGGATGGCTCTCTCCGTCCGTGCATCGATTACCGGGGCTTGAACGACATTACAGTGAAGAATCGTTATCCTCTACCCCTACTCTCCTCTGCCTTTGAACTGCTGCAAGGGGCCACAGTGTTCACCAAGCTAGACCTGCGGAATGCCTACCATCTGGTGCGGATGAGAGAGGGTGACGAGTGGAAGACTGGTCAGGGTCCTTGAACACAACACGAGCGGAACGTGTCATCACGGCGAGTGTAAACAAGAGAAACGTGGATGCGGGATATCGCACTTTCCAGGAGAAATGGACGAACGATTATTTATTTGTGGAAGTAAAAGGCCAGTGTGCCTAGTTTGTGCGGACGCGCTTGTGGAGATGAAAAATAATCTTGAGCGTCAGTAGCCTACAGCACAAAACATGACAAACTGCACGAGCTGAAAGGACGAGTGCGTTTGGATAAAGTTAACGCTCTTCGCCAATGTGTGACTAATAAAGGATTGTTGATTTCTGATAAAACAGAAAGAAACATGGATAAAAAAGTTGCTTTTTTGCACAGCATAAAAGTAAGGTGAAATGAATGGGCTATAAGAGGTTATGAGTTCAATAATTAGTATGGCCCTCGAAGGATGTTGTAAATAATAAAATGGCCCTTGATAGGATAAAGGTTCCCCACCCTTGCCGTAGGCGAATATTGTTGCTTTTACGTCATCGGACTTCCTTCTTTTCTCCTGGCGGACAAGTCACAAAAGAACAGCTTTTATTAATCTAATACTGCAGCCAGTGCTTGTAGAGCCAAAGTCAATACATTTATAAGTGAGCTTCAGCAAATTGGATTTGGGATTTGGTCAAGATAGTGGCATTTTAATTCAACATTAGTTACTTGAGAACTGGTTGAAACCACTTCACTCCCACTGGGCAGTGAGTTAACTCTTTCAAACACTTCTTTACTCAGTAGCAATATATGTTTTATATCATAATATACTTCAAGTAAAGGGTTTGTGCTTCAACCATGGAAATTATGATTATGCTTATATAAAGTCTAGAGCTATGTATTTCATTTAAAGATCCATAAGATGGTGGGCTGACTTTTTCCTATCTAGTGGGTCTGCCCTACTGCAATAATCAGAAAAGTAGATTTCCTCCTCGTAAACCCAAATTATAATGATTGTTTATCAGGCCCAGTCTACATGTGCATTTTTAAAGAAGTTTTTTTAAACGAATGTCCTTCCTCCTTAAAGACCCTCTCAGTTACGGCACAGGCCTTGGTATGGTGGGGATTCAAGTGGCACTTCACACTTCCCTGTAGTGGCTCCCTTTGAGTGATGATAGCTACTATAACCCACAATGAAGATCCCTGAAGGTAAGATTGGACACCTATGGGCAAGATTGATATTGCAGTGATCACTGCGTTATAAGGATGTTTAATATGTATTTCATTGTAACAGTTTCTGGGCCATACCTGGAGGAGAATGTTTTTTGTAAATGGTGCTGTTCTTCAAGACTCTGGTGTTCTTGGTATCCCATCAAGGTGCTGATGAAGATGCTCATCCCATCACATTCTGCCTGCAGCTGTGTGGATGAGAAGAGCTTCCGGTTGCTGTAATCCTAGCCACCTAAGTAACAGAAATATGTATTCTGCCTTCATGCAGGAATTACACAATGCCATATATTTTTTGAAAAGTGAACCAACACCTATCAATGGATGCATGTAACCCCTGTAGTGATGCATGTTGGATCATGAGAATTATTTCAATAACTTTAGATCATAGATTATTATTGTGCGCTCCTGCACAAGGAAAACTGTTGTTCATATTGGAGCTGGTTCCAGACCAAAACTCCAACGCTACAACATGCTTCATTTTTCTTTCCAGGTGTATTTTGACTGCTGATCCAGGTAGTATCACAAACTGATGTCACCTCCAAATATGATGTGTAATGGAGGGCTGTCTCATTTCTCTCAAAACGTGTTTCCTCTATTCTCTCTCCACACACTTTTAATGTGTTTCTGACGCCATACATCGGGGGACTAATATGTGAAACACATATGAGAAAAACAAGTGGACATTTAAGACAAATAAGAAGCACCCTTGATCTCCTCTATTTCCTCCTACCTTTTACCTAGAGAACATGAAACCCATCCAGAATAAAGATAGTACAACTGCACAAGTTTCACCATTGACCTGAATAATTTGTTTCCCAAATGCCGAAGATTTATTGAGTTGTACCTTCAAGGGTTACCCTGAAATATGTTAGTGGGCCATTCAGTTACTCCAAAAACCCTCACACTTGTTATGAGCAGTGGCAAGAAGAGTATGTATTTAAAAATGTACAACAATGCAATGAAATTAAGTTTGACGTCATTTTGTTGTGGTTAAGCTTGGCATTAAATCAAATCAAACTAAATGTATTCATAGAGCCCAATATCACAAATAACACATTTATCTCAATGGGCTCTACAGACTGTACAGCATACAACACCCTCTGTCCTTAGACCCTCGCACCGCACAAGGAAAAACTTCCTAAAAGAAACCTTACAATTAAAGGGGAAAAATGTTAGAAACCTCAGGGAGAGCAACTGAGGAGGGATCCCTCTCCCAGGACGGACAGACATGCAATAGATGTCGTGTGTACAGGATAAACAACAGAGTACAAATATTGTAATATACATTATACATATAAAGGTTGCATCTAGGCTAGGCTAATTAATCAGGCTAATTATTGAATCACTTAATGCACCACTATACGAACATGATAACAACAAACACTGCGTAACATTGGCTGTGGCCGCTGTGGAGTTTATATTATTTATACATCTCCTACATAATGTCTATATTGGTGATGTTTTATTCCACTGTTAGTTCTATGAGCAGTGGCGGGCCATGCATTTCACACCTAGGCCTTCTGTGATGTCCTACACACCTGAATTATTCCCCCTCTTAATACCATCATTATGACGCCATGGCTCTAGTAACTATACATTTAGACAGAAACGCAGTATAACCGGGCGTTGCATCACCTTAACAACAGAGTTATATTAATATTTCCGAAGCATTTATAATCAATAAATCCAAATTTACAATTAAGAGTGTTAAACTACCAGCTTTAAGATAGCTAGGATACTGTCAAAACTTAAAAATAAAAGGCGCTTTTAAGGGATTAGTCTACAAAGTTTTATTAAGTCCACTAAAAGTATGTGAGCTTTAACAAGTGTGTTCACTAAACAGAGCATTGTCGCACCTAAAGCAGTTTCATTTAAGAAACGTGACGATAAAGAATAAAGACACATAAACTATTCACTGAAAATAAAAGAAAACAAACAAATAATTTGCATTTGTTCATGAGGATATATTTGCGACAGTGGTGAAAGTGTATTCCTAGCCTTGAATGTTCACTTTGATAAAGGTTAAACCGAAACAATTCAACAAGTCTCCTTGAGTACTTTTACTGCACAGCTGAGCCAGTGCGCCACACACATCTCTACATCTCTTGCAGAAGCATCAAACATTTTATATATTTGTCAAAAAACAAAATGATTGTTACCAAAACAACTGATTATTTGAACACAAAACCCATCCTCCTTTCTTTCCTCAAGAAGAATTCAATGACTCTGTTGTACAGTTTATCTGTGCGTTTCAGTTCCACCAATAAGTCCTTTTCTATAGACATGGAGGCTAATGCTGAAAGCCGAGTCTGTCCAGTAGCATTTCTGCCATAAGTTTTAATTCGCTTTAAGGCCGAGAATGACCGCTCGGCAGAAGCAGTGGACACAGGGATAGACTCGCTAGCGTCGGAGTTGGCCTTTCTCTTCTAACGATATCTAGCTTTTCTTGAAAAGTTTGTCTCGAAAATGGCGTTGTAATTATATCTGCGACCAAATCGATATATTCTCCTCCTTCAGCCATTGTGGGTTGAAAACAAACAGCTTGTAGAAATCTACACAAACTAGTTCGTTCAAGGTTGCTAGCTCTGCATAGCTCTGCCTCTCAATAGTGCGTATCCAATCAAAAGACGTGGACGTGCTGACGTTATCATACGCCTTCTAGCTGGCCCCGATGTCGCCAACTCGAAATCTGATTGGTTAACACCACAGTTTTGTCTCCGTTCAGTTTAAGCTACAGGCGCCCGCACTGCTGATTTTGAAGGCCTAAGGGCAGATTTCGTGGACCATGGCAACACATTATGGCTGAAATATGATTGGATAAAAGCTCTAACATAAAGGCCAGCCCTCCAAATCTCAATCTGAGGCTGGAAGCCGCACAACCAAGAGGAAAGCTATGAAATGAAGAGAATAGACTATGGGGAATAATTTAATCTTGTGGAAAAAAATATATCAAAATTAAATTTATATTCTGATGATGTTTAGGCCAGCAGAGAAGGCCTTGCTGGCCCTGACGGAGTAAAAGTACCTGTCTATAGACAAATCAGTTATTGTTGGTTTGGACAGGGCTCTGTGTTCTGATGTTCCACTAGTTTATAAATTGTCATGTACTTTATTTTGTAGTATAAAAGGTGTTTTCATTATTCAATTTGTTTATCATACACCATTATCATCATCATATACCATTGTTTCTTTACCCTCACTTAAAAATGTAACCCAGTTTACTCTGAGTACATTATAACATAAGTAATACTAGTACCCTAGTTTCCATGCCCTGTTGTATGTGCATATAAACACAACAACCTTTGCACCATGTCACAATGGTCTTTGCTACTTTTACAATCTCATAGTCATGGTCCAGTTGTGAGAGTTGTTCAAACTGTTCAGCTGATTCAAGATATTTCGTGGTCTGTCAACTGGGAGGACGAGCTTAAGGGAGGTTAAAGCTGATTGCCATAATGTATATCTGTTACGGCCACGCCTCCTGTCATTCCTTGTGTTTTCCCTGTGTCACCTGCTTGTTTCTCTCTCTGTGTATGTGTCTGTGTTGTGGGCGTGTCGCCCCCTCTCCCTTGATTGCAGTTCAGTCAACTCACCTGCTCCAGGCCTCACTCCTGCCATCCATTAACTCATCAACCCAGCAGTATATCAACCCCAGTCTTCAGCCACTCATCGCTACATCGTCTACTCAGCTACAGTGGTAGTTTGCGGCTCTGGCTGCTTGAATTGTGGATTCAAGTACATTTGCTTGTGTGATTTTTTTTGTATCAACGCTTACTGGTTTTTGTGCTACAGGATCCCTGGCTTCCTGTCCATCCGCCTGCCTGCTACCTGCTACCCACCTCACCCTCTGCCTCCACGAGCCGGATGTTCTCCGTCCTCCGTCCCCTTTCCCTGGAAATAAACCTCCTACCTATTGCTCCGCGTTTGGGTCCTTCCCTTGTTGCACACGTGACAATATGCCTAGATGAGAAGGGGCATTACTGACAGGGCAATGCATTGTGGTTATTGATGCACCTCCTGTGTCTTACAGTAAGACATTTATCCACATGGTAGTTCTTCCTCATTGCATATTTTTTGAGACACCTGCAGGTGTTTTTTGCACTTGTTTGAACATAGATTTTATGACCCAAAATGCTAATATAACTCAAACCACTGCATGTGATACTTGGTGCCTCACACACTTTTACAATGTTGCATTGATGCCTCTGAGGAGAATAAGTATTTTGTCTACAAACTATCCTCCTTTGTATCAGTGGCAGGCTTATGCAGTTGTATGTAGTAACTCAATTTAATTGGCTGCCACAACCAGTGGAGCAAAAAAACAAAACAAAAGTCTTAATCATATTGATCCAGTGTTTGTGGTTTTGTAATAAAGGTTTAGGAAAATGCAAGATAAAAAAAAAAGACTATGATTACCAGGTAAGACAAAAACCAGTATACCCTGTTCTGAGAACGTCAACATTATCCCATACTGTATATTAATTTACATCATATTATATTATCTTTGCCTTGAGTTTAAAAACAACAGTTTAGGTCTTAACAGTGTGTTATGGCTTTATGGGTCACGCTTAGATTACCTCCACTGACAACTCTTTTAATGAGAAGGCCTCAGGGGAGCCTCATTTAAAAAGAGAAACATAAGCTGCTACAGCCAGTCCTGAAAGTCTGCTGTCCCAAGGGCTCACCCTGTTTTGCCATCCAAATTAAATCATTAGTCAAATTGTGTTGGGATAAATGGTTATCTAATGGACAATCCCTTATATTATATTACTCTATAATTTTCACTGCACTGAAGAGGGGGCCATCCGCAGCTTTAATCTTATGTGGTGTATTATAGTTTGGACTATATGGTTAGGTGATCGTTTCAAATCGTTAAATCAATTGAATAGAAGTTTTTATTTAATTATGTAGTCTTACCTCATATTTCCATATTTCTGAATCTTGTAGAATCTGTAACAGTTCAGAAATATTTCTCTCTGAAGAGGAAGTAATTGTATTATGAGATTTTTATCTTTTGCTAATTTTAGTTGATTAAATTATGATGTACAATTAAAAGTATAAATATTCAGTATTGAGTATTGCATTATGTTAAAGTTGTTCAGGGAAAAATCATTTGATCCAAGTGCTGTCAATTATGAAAGATTTATTTTAATATATTTTATATAAACAGTAGCTTTGTGCTAATGCCTCTACACTGCTTTGACAGAATATTGTGTCAATATCTATGTCAGACTAAATAAAACACAATTGAAATCGTCTGTCTCTCTAGCAACCGTGCCCTTGTGGAGCAGCATTCTCTTATTACAAGTTCTTCTGTATTTACGCACAGGCTTCAAAGAGCAGCGTTATACAAAGAAGCCTAGTCAGAAGCGTGTTGAGCTACAATGAACAAAAGCATTAATCAGAGTAGAAGTTTCCTTTAAGATTAAACTGTTTTACTGAGATCACAGCAGCCCCTGCATCCCCACTCATCGCAGCCTCACCATTATAAAACATTTATTTGGAGAGATACACACAAGTGCAAGTGTATAAAAATAATTACAGGGAAAGAGCAGTGGCAGTGAGGGAGTGCAGCCCTTAACAGAGGACTTCTCCAATTAATTGACTTTAATGCGGCATAATGTGGTGTTTTTTTCTCCCTCTCCTCATAATGGCTGCCACCTGACTGCTGTATAGTCAATTAAAACATAATACAAATTGATTTAAGCAGTCAGCACTCAGAGATTAGGTTTCTAAAAGACAATTACATTTAAGAGAGAAAGCAGAGAATAGTAATTCATGATCATTTTTTTCTTCATTTCCTGCTGTCAAATTAATTTTCTTATATTTAATGGCATGTCGGTTGTTACCACAAGTAGCTTACAGATGTTCATAATCATCTATGTGTCTTGATTGACCTATGTATATGCACCAGGGAGGCTATTTTGTGTGCTGTGCAAATGTGTTTGTTGGAGTTGTGGCTGTATTATCTGTTTGGCAGTGATTGAGTGTGGCAGTAAAAAGGCACAGAGAAAGACACAGGAATGTGGGATGATTGCCGGGTAGCTTCGCAGAGAGCTGAGGTAATTTCCCTCGCCGCCAACTCAACTCTGTCGTTTGTCAGCCACCACTTGCGCCGCTGGCAGCTATTGTGCCAACAGCAGTCAATCACGCAGTTTATGAATCCGAGCCGCAGTCAATCGCCCTGCTTATGAATCCAAACAGCAGTCAATCGCTCAGTGTAGGAATCTATTGACACATCTGCTGGTTCCAGGTGGTCACATGAATACCTAGCGACAGGACATCATGGATGTAGGCAGAGATTGATCGCAACACATACCTTGCAGGAAAAAAGGGCTCTGTGTGACAAAAATAATACCCCTAATAACCAGCCCATCTTGGAAATTATAGCCAGAATGTTTTTACAGATTTGCTACTACAGAATCAAAATACTAACAAGCTTTTTGATGATACATGTATAAAATGACATAATTGCTGATTAACTAAGCGCTTGTGTGTGCAATTAGAAAAATCTGACATGTATATGAGAGTGTTGCAAAAACATCAGTACACTACAAAAATGCCCTTTCAAATTAAGGTGAAAACATTTTAGATTTGAGCTTTCTTTTTCTTGAAACAAGCAAATTTGGCTTCTAGTTCAATAACTAATTTTCTTAAAGTAAGTCAGGATGTGCAGCTACCAGAAAGCTTATATAAGATCAAAAAGGAATACTTCTTTAGTATAGCCCAATTACACATCAATTAATACTTAATACTTATGAAGTGTTACTCTAACAATACTCGTTACAGGGAAGACCTGTATTCTATTGTCTTGAATCTTCAGAGTTTTAATACATGTTAAAGCATGCTGGAATGTCTAACAGACTCACGCATACGTGTGTGTTTAGCTAAACATAATCCATATTAAGACAAGGCTTTGCATAGTCATAATCATTGGATAAACTAATCCATACGCAAAACAAGTGAGACTAGAAATTGAATAAAAAAGTTAAACGAAATGTCAGTTCAATCTGATTTTCAAGATAATGACTACCAGACACACAAACCAATACACAATGCACAATAAAAGAGACTTGTTGTATGTACAACCTTCTTGTGTGCAGGACACCACCTCTTATGCTTTTAGTAGCACTGCAGTTGTTGAGTGAGGTTAATGATGAAGAAATTAGGGTGATGAGTTGGAGTGTGGTGTGTTCCCTGGCCTGAGAAAACTCGACTCCACCACCTGTCACCTCTGTCTCAGCCTCCTCTCCCACTGTTTGCCTGTGGAGGACAACACTGGCCTGGCTGGCTTCCCACTACAGTGGTTGGAGGTTATATGGATTCAAACCTTTCCACTCTCTTATCATAACTGTCTGTCAGTGCAGACCGCAAATGCAATTCCTTAACCTTGGGATAGACCAGCGTCTGTTAAACTTAATAAAGTGCTGACCTGAATTTAACTCTACATTCAGTTACTTATGTGGTCCAGGGGAACCGGGGAGAGAAGCTTTCTTTTGTTTATGAGTGCTGCCTCAAGTGCTTGTAAATTTATCAAAAGGGACATAAATAAGAAATAAAATATGGTTTCACCCGTACTTTGTAATGCTGTGTGACAGATGCTTAGTTAAAGGCAAACACTAGCTTTGCGACTATTAACTATACAAAGGCAAATAACAAATCATAGAACATTGAGTTATAATAATTTTCCCATTTACTTGACAGCTTGTTGGTCTTCTATTAGAGCGCATCCACCCAAAGCCTCTGGCCTTTTTAGTGTTAATGACTGAGTGAAGTCTTTCAGCAGGTATTTCTCCGAAAAAGGAAAAGTTGTGCCTGTGGGGTGCAATAATTCCACTTACTCACACAAAGTTTGGAATGTTTCTAGAAATGAGACTTACTATCTGGAAACAAAACTGAATAATGCAATTATTTGCTAGATTCTAGAAAATTACAAAAATAAGATGTTTTTTGTCAGCAACAGGCTTAAGCATCTGAAGCCATGAGCCAATATTTTCATATTAAGACATTCATATTCCCCACAGGTTGAATTGTAATATCTCTGCTAAACTGCCACCAGGTCAGGTTTAGGTTTACAATAATTAGTTTAAGGTTAAGGAACCTTTGTAGTCATTGTTAAAAGCAGAACACCAAAAACTGCTGACACACTGGTTCATTACACTTGGACAAACTGGCACAAGAGAAGGGGAGACAGGAATATTTATAGATGAGGTGAGTGAGCACAGGTGGAAACATTCAGGGGCGGGGCAGACGCTGACGATGGCAGGAAACCACACAAAGACAGGAAGTAAAGGGATCTGGAATGAGGGACAAGAGGTACAAAATAAAACAGGAAGTTACATGCCAGACAGTGACTGACAAGACTGGACATAAGACACGGTGACTACAACATGAAAACTTTAACAAACTCGACGAGACATGACAATTGTTGTGTGTGAAGAATGCTTTGCCACAACCTATCCAGCCCCTGCAACCTTCTCCCTAATGCTATGTTCACAATACGAGCGACAAAGCAACAGGCTACAAGCCATTTTCAATGGAAACCTGTGGCATGAAGCTACAAACTCACAGTCAATACGTGACACATGCGTGATGGGCTACAAATCGAAGTGGAGCTGGCCTACACTTTTTCAGCTCTCCAATATCGTGGTGAATATGTTCATATGTTTTTGTTTCACCATTTCAAGTGCCCTTCTCTGTCCCAACAATTCCTGTTTAGTTTCGTCTAAAAAATTAAAGAAAAATGTATTCTTGCCATGAGCGAGTTCCCAGTTCTATTTAACAATATATGTCAACAAGCATTTAAACAACACTTCAACACAAACTTGGTTACAATGTCGCTGGCCACTCTTGGCCGTTTGTAGCTTTTGTCGCTTGTTGTGTGATTATAGCATAAGAGTTTTTGATCACGCCACTGAAGTCTTTGTTCTGTAGAGACGAGTCATAATTCATGTGGGCACTGGATGTTAACATTTTCAGTTCAGAGTTAAAAAGGAACTCTTTTGATTGTACACATCAAAGTGTGCTTTCAGGGTATTGGGGACTACAACTGCTTATGTGAAAATGTTGGATAAAACATGTGTGTCCAGAGGGAGATGTGGGAAGTCTGATAAACCTTATCAAGGGATATCACTTGAGTTAGTGTTTTCAAACAAGTTAGAAAATGAAACAATCTGGGCGTGGCAGGGATAGTGGCAGAGGCTCGAGACTAAGTTAGCTGCTAATAGCATAACACACCCTCCATCCAAACTGCGAACACCTCCCTGCTCTCCTCCTTCTCTTCCTCTCTCCTCCCCTCCCTCTCCCCTCTTCTCCCTCTCTATCTGTATGCATTTATGTAAATGTATGTTACTAACACAGCATCTGGGGCATCATCCCCGGTGTTTCTGTGTCTATCATGTGGCAGGTTGCCATTGATAAAGTTTACGTCTGGATCATGAATCGTGGCTGCGCCCGCTTCCCAGGTCCTGCCGGACACCGGGAAGCCTTTTTTGACATTATCCATTGATTCATCCATATTTTCTAATTTTTGATCACAACATAATTTCTGTCAAATGGATGTTGTATTTGTACTATGTTGTTTATCCTGTACACTTGTCATCTATTACAGTGCGTCCTGGGAGAGTGATCCCTCCTTAGTTGCTCTCCCTGAGGTTTCTTCCATTTTTCCCCTTTAATTGTGAGGTTTCTTTTAGGAGGTTTTTCCTTGTGTGGTGCGAGGGTCTAAGGACAGAGGGTGTTGTAAAGTCTGTAAAGCCCACTGAGACAAATGTGTAGTTTGTGATATTGGGCTATATAAATAAATTTGATTTGAAGTTGCATTGTGGGTTAATCAAATCCAATGAATTTATACAGCCCAATATCACAAATTACACATTTGTCTCAGTAGGCTTTACAGACTGTACAGCATATGACACCCTCTGTCTGTAGACTCTTGGGGGAAACCCCACAATTAAATGAGGAAAAATGGAAGAAACCTCAGGGAGAGACTGAGGAGGGATCCCTCTCCCAGGACAGACAGACGTACAATAGATGTTGTGTGTTGAGCATAAACAACATAGTAAAAATACAACATAGACAATCTATATGAAATATATGAAATTATTATATGATCATATATGAAAAAGATGCCAAATTAATGCCATCCATAATTATTATGTCATTAGGAAATAAAAAATATTTCGGAGGCGTTTGGGGCCTCATCATGGTTAACAGGTACAAACTGAGATCGGTCAGATAAATAGGACTTAAACCAGCTTAGTGCGGTTCCTTTTGTGCAAATATATTGTTCCAGTCTCTGTAGTAGAATGTCAGGATCAACGGTGTCGAAAGCAACACTTAGGTCTAACAAGACAAGAACAGCGACAAGACCTTTGTCTGATGCCAATAGAAGGTCATTGGTCAATTCATCAGTGCCGTCTCTGTGCTATGATGTGTTATTGAAACCTCAAATAAATTAGCGTTATGTAAAAAATCAGACAATTGTTTTGTGACTGCTTTCTCAAGGATCTTAGCGAGAAAGGGAAGGTTAGATATCGGTGTATAGTTGGCTAAAACCTCTGGATCAAGACTGGGCTTTTTAAGAAGTGGTTTTATTACAGCTACTTTAAAGGATTGTGGTACGTAGCCTGATAATAGAGACAGGTTGATCATATTTAATAACAAGGTGTTAATTAAGAGTAAAACTTATTCAAGCCGTAGCTTAGTTGGAATTGGGTCTAAGAGACAGGTTGATGGTTTAGATGAAGAAATTGTTGAAGTTAGTTTGTTAATGTCAATCGGAGAAAAGCAGTCTAGATATATTTCAGGTGTTACAGCTGTTTTTATGGTTACAGGGGTTGAAATTAAGTCGTTACCGATTGGGAGGGGATTCATTTTGTCTAATTATAATGCAGGTGACAGGAGGTTTGGAAAAGGAAGAAGAATGTGTGGAATAAAAAAGATGATATTTCTTGTTCTCCTGCATCAATTTCTATCCTAAAAAGCAAAACAATTTCCCATCATGACACCAACAAAGCTAAATTGGTGGAGTACTCTTTTAAATGTCTCCCACAACTAATGGATTGATAAACTTTTACATTCTTGTTTAATTTCAGACATGTGTAATTCAAACATGATGCAATGTAATAACACTGGCATATCATAAAAACTCAAGCAGTGTAATATTTATTTATGTATATTTTCTTTAATGTTTTTATTTTGGCCCTCTTCTTACAAAAGCTATGTCACTTTATCAATTTTGTTAAAAATAAATAGACCTAGAGAGGCAGACTCAAGGTGAGATCAACATCAGATCATTTTGAAAACAAACTAAAAAAGTAATTTATATCCTCAAAAATTGATAAATAAATCAGCTGCAGTCTTACATCTTATCATTGTTGATAGAGAGACCATACTTGTATGGTCCATAGTGTGTAATCAGCACATCTGGTTCACTGAGAATTTTTCCTCTTTGCTTCAAATCACAATTATCGTAAAGCCTGACCCGGCATTTACCCTTCATGTGCTCTTGACTGCAAAGAGAGGAAAAAGTGGTGAGAAACCTGCAAAGGAGAAAGAGCGAGGGCAAAGAGCTTCTCCTCTCCAGAGTAGATTTACTTATCTGTCAGCAGTTTATGTGGTTGAAATGGAAAAGAGAATTGGGCTATGTTTACAGCACCATAAACCTTTCTTTTAAACCCAAGGACTTGGCCACCCTGAAACTGTAGCGTAGCACCCATAAAACTGAGGCTAACGCCGTCTTTTAAATCTGATGAAACATTTATCGATTCTTTTTAGATCTTGTTTTATTTGCTCCTCCTCTCCCAACTCGGGGTTAATAGAAGTGAATCAGAGGACAGCAGAAACACTGAGGGTAGTAAAGGTTTGCATGCTAAAAGCACGGAATAAAAAATAAAAAGGGAGCTGCTAGGAATAGAGAAAGGTCGGTTTGATGGCTTAATGGCTACTTTGTGACTGTGTCACTCAACTCCAATTCAATTTGTTCTTTCTGAAGGCGTAAATCTTTAAAAATATGTAACAAATATATAGTTTTATTTAAAAGGAAAAGGTTCAGTAATTACATGAAACGGCAGGTCACGCTAAGCTTTTACTAAACTGAAACATGAGGAAATTTTGCATTTGTTGGGGACTATTTTCAATTGCAGATTAATAAACCTTTTGTGTTCTAGTGAGTATTTCTGGCACGATAGATAGATAGATAGATAGATAGATAGATAGATAGATAGATAGATAGATAGATACTTTATTTATCCCGAGGGAAATTCAGGCATCCAGTAGCTTAAAACATGACATACAACAATTACCCATCTACATTTCAAAAGACAGTGTGTTGAATTGAGTATTCATGGTATTAAAGGAACACGTCACCCAGTGCAACAGTGTGGCTCATTGATGGGTTTTTAATAGTCTTTGGACGACAATGGAACTCTATGGCACAAGAGTAAATTGTACATTTTTGAGGAACTTTTTTCAGGTGCAAAGTCATACACATTTGGTGTTCTAGTACCAGGGGCCAGATGTGTAGGTTCATGATTAACAATATGTATGTACAAGATTATGCATATACCATACAATATTTTAGTCAGACCTATTGAGTTCTTTTGCCTAGTTCTGTTTTGAGAAGTTTTTTGAAGCATTTTACAGATTCAGATAATCTTACGGCTAACGCACACCCTTGGATTTGCGGAGGAAGCAGGGAATGATTGAGAGACTGTTGGGGCTCTGGTCGAAGCAAGTGTGGTTATTAACACATATTAATGATAATTGATAGTAATATAACTTAATACTCATAAAATCATAAATGGAGGTTGATAATAGGAACTGGATATTAAGTGCATATTAATGCCTATAGCATGCTCGAATTAACAGGTGTGTTTCTTTAGCAAAGCTATTCTTCAAACTGCACAGTATAAATAGAAGGTTAACATTGGAATTGGATCAAGAAATATCAGCTGAACTGTCCATAGACTGACAAATCACAGCTTTAACCCATTCAATCAACCCACCAAGTGTGACTGCAGATGGCCCAATGAAAAACTGCTGACCTAAATATTTAAAGCCTCTTTGCAGCACTATGGTTCAATACTGATGGATGGTCACTTACACTTTTCTGGACAGGAACATGTTTTTGTTCTTCCTCTTTTGGGACCAAAACTATTTCAATTGTAAATAATATATTTGGTGTCTGAATTGTACTGTTTTTATATAAAATTGCCATGATTTAAGGAAAGAATAAAAACATTGATACAACAGGTGAGTCCAACTTTTTGAACATCAGTGTTTATATATATATATATATATATATTGTATATAAGATATAAAGATATATATATATATATTATGTTATTCCTGAGTTTTATTTGAGAGTTTTTATCTCTGTGCACACCAATGTTCAAACAGAGGTAATCGACTTCCTTGCCCTCACTGAGACTTGGATCACACATGATAACACTTCCACCCCTGCTGCTCTCTCCACAGCCTGCTCCTTCTCCCACTCACCCAGAGCCACTGGCCGAGGAGGGGGCACTGGTCTGCTGATCTCTCCCAAATGGAGTATTTCTCTGTTAGAAAAATATCCCTAATAACACCACGAAGTCAGGATTCAAATAAAATAAAATGGTCTAATCTATATTCTTGCAAGAAGGAGCTTGAGTTTATACGTACAAAGGTTTGTAAGGTCTGCTGTGTTGCTCACCGGAGCAACTCTCCCAGCCTCAGTATTTATACCCATTCAAAGGACAGGAAGTAATGAAGAGCTTCCAGGTCAGTCATCCTTTGTTCCACAAGATTGGGGTTTACAGTAAACACAGATTTACTACTCAGCTCAGGTCCCAGACTTGCTAATTCAATCGACTGAGGACTGTTCTTAGAAAGAGCAGTTCAACTCCTGTTCCTTGCTGTGTTAAACATTCCGTTGTTCCTCCTGTCTCCTGTCTCCTGCTGTGCTTTACAATCAGTATTTCATCATTCTCTTTATCCATTGCCACCCTTCACCCACTCATCTTTCGAATTGCATGCCGTCACTGTAACAAAGTCGGTTACATTAACCATTGTTGTTCTCTATCGTTCTCCAGGTCTTTTGGGGGAGTCTTTGGAGGAATTGGACGTTCTCCTGTCCAACATCCCTGAAAATGGCCATCCGCTGGTACTTCCTCAGTGACTTCAACATCTAGTCAGAGAAGTCAACAGACTTAATATCTCTCCTATCTTCTTTTGCTCTCTCCCTTTCTCCGTCCCCTCTTACTCACAAAACTGGCAACCACCTCAACCTCATATTCACCAGAAACTGCTCTACCTCAAACCTCTCTGTAACCCCACTTCACATCCCTGACCATTATTTCATATCCTACTCTCTCCCATTCTAACCAATATATTTTCCACAAAAACTACCTCTCCGCAGTAACCTTTGCTCCCTCTCTCCCTCCTCTCTTGCCTCATCTGTCCTCTAGGTTCTTCCTTCTCCTGACTCCTTCTCATTCATGCTTGCCAACTCAAACACAGACATTCTCCTCTCTACTCTGCCCTCTTCTCTGGACTCTCTCTATCCTCTCACCTTGCAGCAGGTTCACCAGTCCCCTCAAGCTCCCTGGTTGGATGACTCTGTGTGTGGTAACATAACCATCCTACGGAGAGCTGAAATAAAATGGCTGAAATCAAAACACCCTGAAGACTTCCTTGCCTTTCAAACTCTTCTCTCCTTTTTCTCTTCCTCTATTTCAGAAGCAAAAAGCACTTTCTTCGAACAAAAAATTCAATCCTCTTTCTCCAAGCGAAAAAAACTCTTTCTATCTTCTCCACCCCCATCTCCACCAAGTCCCCCATCTCCTTCTTCCCTCCTATCATCTCACTTTGTCAACTACTTTGATAGATGACATACGCTCTTAATCTTCCGACATACCGACTAACATCAACTGTTCACCATCCATATCACTTCCCCCCGCTCCAACTTTTTTCTCGAATGAAGTTCTATCTCTCATTACCTCTGCCCATCCTACCACCTGCCCTCTGGACCCTGTCCCCTCTCACCTTCTCCAGTCTATTGCTCCTGACCTCCTTACTTTTCACACCCATCTCATCAACACTTCCTTAACAACTGGTTGCTTTCCTAACAATCTAGAGGCAAGAGTGAACCCTCTCTCTTAAAGAAACCCTCACTCGACCCCTCTGAAGTGAACAACTACAGACCTGTGTCTCTTCTTTAATTTATTTCCAAAACACTTGAGCGTGCAGTCTTTAATCAACTCTCGTCTTACCTTCACCAGAACAAACTTCTCGATCCGCATCAATCTGGTTTCAAGGCAGGCCACTCAACTGAGGAAATTCACGCTGCTAGAGCAGCCTCCCTCTCCTCTGTTGTTATCCTTCTGGACCTTTCTGCTTCGTTTGATACAGTGAATAACCAGATCCTCCAAGAACTGGGAGTCTCAGGTTCTGCTCTCTTCCTGCTCGAATCCTACCTAAACGACCGCACCTACAGGGTTACATGGAGAGCGGCTCTGTCGGACCCTTGTCAACTCACCACCGGGGTACCTCAACACCATACCTCTTTACACAAACTCAATTGGCACTGTGATTCACTCTCATGGCTTCTCCTACCACAGCTACGCGGATGACACTCAACTGATTCTGTCTTTTCCCAGATCTGAAACCCAGATGGAGGCACGGATCTCGGCTTGTCTGGCTGATATCTCGTGGTGGATGGCTGCACATCACTTGAAACTCAACCTTGATGAGACCGAGCTCCTTTTCCTTCCGGGGAAAGGGTTCTCCCGTCCAAGACCTTACCATCAACATTGACACCTCTGTTGTTTCCCTGACTTGTACAGCAAGGAATCTGGGTGTGACACTGGACATCGCTGCAACAATACGCTCCTGCAGACACACTCTGTACAACATCAGGAGGATACGTCCCCTACTGACTCAGAAGGCAAGACAGGTTCTTGTCATCTCACGCCTTGACAACCACAACTCCCTCCTTTCTGGACTGCCTACATGTGCCATCCGACCTCTACAGCTCATCCAGAATGCAGCAGCCCGACAGGTCTTCAACCTACCCAAGTTCTCCCACACTACACCTCTCCTCCGCTCCCTTCACTGGCTACCAGTGGCGGCCCGAATCTGCTTCAAAACTCTGGTGCTGTGAATGGATCAGCCCCTTCCTACATCCAGGCCATGGTCAAACCATACACCCCAGTGCGTTCACTTTGCTCTGCATTGGCCAATCGGTTCGCTACTCCCTCACTGTGAGTGTGACCCAGATTCCCCTCAATCAAAAACCCGCCTGTTTGCTATCCTGGCTCCAAAATGGTGGAACGACCTTCCCATTGATGTCAGGGCAGCAGACAGTCTTCACACCTTCCGTCGCAGACTGAAAACTCACCTGTTTCGACTGCACTTCGGCGAATGAAGAAAGAAAACAAAAATAAAACAATTCATTGTATGTTGCACTTTGGCTTATTTGTAGCTAATAGTTGAATTTGTATTCTATTGTTTCTGTATGTTGCACTTTTATTTGGCTTATTTGAATTATTGTTCTGCACTTAAAGGATTGTACCTATTTGAAGCTAATGTACTTGCAAGATTATTGTTGTTTGGAGTTGTATCCTCATGATTATTTGCTCTTATTGAAAGTCGCTTTGGACAAAGGCGTCAGCTAAATGAACTGTAATGTAACGTAATCACAAAATGGTATATCACTGAAAACACAAATTAAATATTTATTCAGAATTGCTCTTCCACACCTGCCCTCTCTAGAGTCAATGATTGTGTAGATAATTTCAATTCTAAAATTACAAATGCAATCGATGCCATTACACCCACCAAGTTGAAGGCTGTCTCTGGTAAGACAATATTGCCATAGTGAAATGCCATGCCGTTAAGAATAGAAAAAAGAGAGTGTTGAAAGGCTCAATGCAAATGGCAAAAGAAAATTATCCAGGTTTATAATGACATCTATAAAGATAGACTTTGCTTTTATAATCTGGAACTGAGAAATACAAGGCGGTCTTTTGCCAGGCAGTGTTTGCTACTGTCGACAGTCTAACAAACCCTCCTGTGGTTTGTTGTCCCTGTGTCCACTTAAAATCAATTCAAATACCATGACACAATTTTATCCGATCCACTATAATAACCTGGAGGACATTAAACAGGATCTCAAATCCTCCTTGTGCTGCCTTGATATTCTACCAATAGGCTTTTTAAAAAAAATAAAAAAATTGCATAGACTCATATCTTCTACAAATCATAAATATGTCTCTTATATCAGGTGTATCATCAAGCTACTCTTAAAAATTAACAATCTAGACATGACAGCTGACAGTAGCTGACAGATTGTATTGAAAAAGGACATTGACGGGAGATGATGCTGGCACTGTCTGATGCCGCTTCTCCCTCTGAGCCAAAGTTTGAGTTATTTCTGTTGCTCTTCACACCAACCCCTTCGATCGACGCCGGCTGGACATGGTGACATCAGCTGGTTTAGCGAGCAGTCACTTGCTAGCCAGCCGGACAGTCACCCCCCTGCTGATAGCGGACCACCATTCCGGATACCTCCTGGCACCCTGCCACTGTGAGGCATATTCCCGGACAGCCTCTCAACTGTCTCTGTGCAATCAAGCCTTGCTGTCCGAGAGAGCTAGCCAGCCACCCTCCAGTCAGCGAGCGAGTAGCTGCTAACGTTATCTGCTACACTAGCAGCGACATTTCCCGCAAAAAACAATCAGTTCAATTTCTCCACTCAGCCTGGATTACCTGCCCTGCTGTGGACCATCATGTTGTGTCTGTCTACCCATCTCTGGTCAGCAAGCCCGTGGCAAACACAAACGACTACCAACTTTGCTTCTGTCCAGACTGGCATGATGCTAAAGTACTCCATCACGGAACTGCTCAAATTGAGAGATTACAGCACTCCAACATGTATCCCAGCCATTAAACAACTTGGACTCCTACGCCAACCCCGCTACATCCATAGAAGCTCCCAGAGAAAGTTTGTTTATTCCAAGTCTGGTCACTCCATCCCATCCCTCTGGTCAGCTCAGCGCACTGTCGCACAAATACCACGTCATCAGGGCACTGCCGCTCATGGTACTAGTTGTAGCACTGGAAGCACCACGAGACCACCACACACCAAGCCTCAAAATAGAACTATTTAACACAAATAAATCCTGTCTCATACATAATCACATCCAAGACAAGGGGATTGACTTCTTGTGTCTTACTGAGACCTGGTATCAGCCTGAGGCCTATTTTGCCCTATTTTGCCTGTCCTCGTGGCTATAATTACCTGGAGAAAGCCTGCCGTACTGGTCGCGGTGGTGGCTTAGCCATAATACACTGCAGTGACCGCCAAATTGACCCCCCTCTCTCTGCCTGACCTGTCCTCCTTTGAATGCCTTGCATTTAAATGTAAACTCCCCTTCCACATGACTATTCTCCTCATCTACCACTCACCCAAGCCAAACCCGGCCTTCATCTCAGAGATAAATTAACTTCTCACTTCACTCTGCACCACATCTGCAAATACTGGCATACTTGGGGATTTGAACATTCACGTCAACACCCCCTCCCGCCACCCTGCAGCTGAGTTCTTACAACTACTGCATATTCTCAACCTAAAACAACATGTTGATGTCCCCACACACACCAGGGGCACACGTTCAAGCTGGTCATCACTTGCTCCATTAAAGGTCTGTTGGTGTACGATCTGGGAGTGTCTGATCACAAGGTAATTTCAACAGAGTTAAAATTGTCTCACCAGACCAATCCCAAACACCAAATTCACTTCAGAAATCTAATATACAACACAAACATCATGACGTTGGACCTCCAGCAAATCCCCTCTGCAAACAACAGTCAGTGAATCAGTAGACTTTTACAATAAAACACTGAGCAATATCCTGGATAGATTAGCCTATCAAGAACACCAAAAAGACTACTCAAAGTCACTCAGAAACGCATGGACACAGTTCTACTCCAATATCATCAATAAAAGTCCAGGAAACTCCAAGCAGTTGTTCTCCACCATAAATCATCTCCTCAGGCCACAAACTCTCTCACACACCGATACCACAAAAGAGCAGTGCAAGAGCTTTATTACTTTTTTCAAGACTAAAGTTGACACCATCTGCTCTTTTCTGTCCAGTTCCTCCACTCAGTCTGTCCCACAGCCTGGGATTATCCAGCATCTCCGCGTCTTCTTGGAGATCTCTCAGCAAGAGGTTGAGGACATCATCCGCAGGATGAAACCTTCCACCTGCGCACTGGACCCTTTTCCCACCGCCCTGGTGAAATCCAACATTTGTTCTCTAAGTCCCCTGATCACCCAAGTCATCAACCACTCTCTCCAGACTGATCATGTCCCATCTGCTCTAAAAACTGCCATCATCAGACCACTTCTCAAAAAACATACCTTAGACCCAGATGTCCTCACCAACTACAGGCCCATTTTCAACCTGCCATTTTTATCCAAGGTATTTGAAAAAGTAGTTGCAACCCAGCTTCAGGACCATATCAAAGCCAACTGCTTCTTTGAAAAATTCCAGTCCGGTTTCCGTTCCGCCCAGAGCACCGAAACAGCTCTGGTCAGGGTCACAAACAACCTGCTGATGGCGGCTGACGCTGGCTACCCATCTCTCCTCATCCTCCTGGATCTGACTGCAGCGTTCGACATGGTCGACCATCAGATCCTCCTTCAGCACCTTCACTACACCATTGGACTCTCTGACTCCGCCCTGAGCTGGTTCCAGTCCTACCTTTCTGGAAGAACAGAGTACGTATCCTTGGAGGTGTAAGTTCTAAGATATACCTAGTAACCTGTGGTGTCCCTCAAGGTTCGGTTCACGGCCACACTCTGTTCACCCTCTATACACTGCCCCTTGGCCGTGTCATCAGCCAGCATGGAATACCATTCCATTACTACGCTGATGACACACAGCTATATATAAAAAACGACCCTATGCCATCATCATCATCATCATCATCATTAAACACCTGCCTTGAGGAAATAAAGGCTTGGACGAAAGTAAACTTCCTTCAATTAAATAGCTCCAATTCGATTCAGCTCTTATTTCAGTTGGCACACCACACCAGGTCCAGTCTTCCCCCATAACCCACATCACTTTTTTTCTGGCCCCTATCACCATCAGTTACCAACCTGGGTGTAATATTTGACCCTCATCTGACCTTTGAGACCCACATCAAACATCTGTGCAAGACCTCCTTCTACCACCTCAGGAACTCCTTTGTCTTCTCAAGGTTAGACTACTGCAACGCTTTCCTCATAGGGATTCCAAGCAGGAGCCTTCAGAAGCTCCAATACATCCAGAACAGCGCCGCTAGGATCCTGATGAAGGTGCGAAAATATAATCACATCACATCCATTCTCCACTCCCTCCACTGGCTACCTGTCTCATTCAGGATCGAATAGAAAATCTCCCTACTCTCCCATCAGTGCATCCATGGAACTGCTCCTCCCTACCTCAAGGAACTCCTCTCTCCACAAACCTCCACACGCAACCTCCACTCCATTAAAAAAAACTTTGATCCAACCCCCCAGGACCAAGCTACGCACCATGGGGGATCGGGCCTTCTGTTCAGCCGCTCCTCACCTGTGGAATTCCCTCCCATACCACCTGAGGGCTCCACAGGACACAGACTCCTTCAAGAAGGGCCTAAAAACCTTTCTTTTAAAAAATACCTTTTCTTAAAACCTTGTGTTGTTGTTGTTGTCTTGTATTCTGTAGCACCTTGAGATTGCTTTTAGCCAAGAAAGGTACCTTATAAATAAAATGTATTATTTTTAGTACTAATGAACAACTATAGGCTGATCTCAAACCTAAAGTAAGTAAAATCATTGAAAAAGATTGTTGGCGCTGATCCACCGTTTTGATATATTCCAGTTAGGCGTTTGACCTCACCACAGCACTGGGACTGCGCTTATTAAGGTCTTTAACAACATCCGCTTAAAGACAGACGGTGGCAGAATTTCAGTATTTGATCTCAGTGCTGCATTTTACACGGTAGACCACAACACATTGACTCCTCCTTTCACTCCGTCACTCCACACTCTGTCTTGCCTATTTTATCTATGTCGGTTTGAATAATTTGTTTTCCGTCTTTTTTTTAGCTGGTTTAACTTTTAAATGCACTGTAAGGTGACCTTGGGTGTCCTGAAAGGCGCCTCTAAATAAAATATATTATTATTATTATTATTATTATTAATAAAATATTAGTTGACCAACTCGAAAACTGGGTGGGACTAAACTGCTTTAATTCATATTTAAAGGACAGGGACTACTTTGTTTCTATGGGTAACTACACAGCTGAGCTGAAAATATGACATGCGGAGTTCCTAAAGGCTCCATTCTGGGGGATCTTCTCTTTAATATCTACATGCTTCCTCTGGCGGAGGATATGGAAAAAAAAACTAAATAAATTACTGCCGACGACACATACATAACTGATGGGAAAATACAGGAACTTCTAAGTATTAAACATAGCAGGGGACAGGAGGAACGACGGCGTGTAGACACAGCAGGGGTGTCAGGAGGTGAACTGCTCAATCAAAGAACAGTCCTCAGTCAATTGATTAGCACATCTGGTACCTGATCTGATTGATTAACACGTCTGGTACCTGATCAGAATAGGTTCTTTCCTTTTGATCTTTGTGAGTTCGTACCTTTGATATCTGCTATCTGAATCACTAAATCCCCATCTTCGGTGAACAAAGGAAGACTGATCTGTAAGCTTTTCATGACTTCCTGTCCTTTGAATTAATTATAAATAGGGAGGCTGGGACAGTTGCTTCTCTGAGCAACACGACAGAACTTACAACCTGTATTTGTTTGAGTTCCTTTGTATGTATAAACTCAGCTCCTTCTTGCAAGAATATAGATTAAACCCTTTTATTTGATTTGGATCCTGACGTCATGGTGTTATTAGGAATAGAAAAAGCGCTGAGAGTGCATTCAACAAATCAATGATTGGATGTTCTTCAATTAAACATAGTAATTGTTTTTGGAGCCAAGGAGGAAAGATTAAAAGTCAGCGCTCAACTTCAATAAGCAATGTTGAAAACCACAGACGGGACCAGAAATCTAAATGTAGTCATGGACACAAACCTGAATTTCAACAGTCACATTAAGACCATTACAACGTCAGCCTACTATCGTCTTCAGAATATATCAAGGATTAAAGGGAACAATGAGGCACAGGTGAGGACACTAACGAACAGGCCGAGACCTAATAGCGTTCAGTCTTTATGCTCCATATATCTGGAACAAACTCATAGAACACTGCAGGTCCGCTGCAACTTTCACTTCTTTTAAATCAAGGCTGAAGACTTTTCTGTTTGCCGGTGCCTTCTATTAAATCATATAATTATTCATATCTTGCATTGAACTGTAACTTTTCATTTTTGTGTTTTTATTCTACTTTAGCTTATTTAATGACTGTTAAATTGTTTTTAAATGCAATTTATTACGTGTTTCTTTTGCATGTCTTAATCTTACAGGGTGGGGGAATTTACCCGAAAATACCTACAAACGACATACCCAAAGTAAATTGAAAGCTGCTCTTCAACCATTTGCACCAGCTGCATGATTTTGGTCTCATTCAAAAGATAACTCTGTTCTTGCAAAACAGTGAATAAGCACTCCAAGTGCTTCTGACACTGAGTAATAGTGGCCTGAATATACTGAATTTGAAGAAAATACACTCCGCCTGAAGTTTGTTGTTGAAAAAGATGCCTGAAGATCGGTATAGCTGGTAGGTATGGACTAGAAAACACAATAAAAACATAGAACCAAGTGTTATGAAGTACAACTTCCTATTTCAGATAAAAGGGATACAAACTTAATTTATTAGACATATTCTTCTAAGAGTAACACCAGGCGTACACAAACTGCAATTTGTACGTATTATAATATTTATTTATAAATATTATTTTTATTTATTTATAAATAACTATTATATACCCATATTCCCTGTTAGTAGTAATGACACAGAGTAAGTGAAGTATAAACACATTTCTTTCTAATATTTTTATCCTTATTTTGTATTTTCTTCTGCAACAATAAATAATAAATATAATTTTTTGTAAAAACAAACCATGGGAAGTGACGCATGTAACGAACGAGGCGTTCATTGTCTACCGGGAGGCTGATCTGCTGGTGGCTCAGACTGTAACAAAAGAAGAGGACTGGGACTTCCTTACAAAGTTGACACTCATTGGCTCATGAAGGTTATAAAAAACCCATAGAAGCTCCATTTGGCTAAAATGAAGTGTCAATCTAACGCTAACAGCCCGCACTACAACAAGGAACCGCGATGAGCGCACGAGATATTAAGTTATGACTGTTTATGATCACCCAGATTGCAACACCTGTTCATGGGCTTTTATCGATGTGGGTGGCTTTTATCGATGTGGGCCGTCCACATCGATAAAAGCCTTGACTTGCCTTGACTTGCAGTTGAGACTTCTGATCATTAGAACACTGGTCATAAACCTTTCAGATTTCATGAGAAAATAAATCACTCCATTGTTTTTAGATGTAGATGTAGGAGAATGTAGGAGATTACAGTGTAATTTACAGTCATTTTGTATATTTAGATTTTGAATGTGAACCGTTTTTACAATATCTAAAAATGCTAAATGGAGTGTGAATACAAAGAGTATTTGTGGTGGACAGAAATTTGAACAGAAATAGATAACATGATGTCAGATATTTTCCAACACTAACTGACAGCAGAAAATCTTGTCAAAAATGTTATGGTGCGATAGAAAGAGCAAGGGCTTCTTTACTCTGCAAACTTTTGCTCAACAATGTTATTAGGACAAAACCACTTACAGTAGCACCAGATGTCAGTTAATTGAGTTGTGAATCTTACTGTTCCTTGACGGCAAAAAAAACGTTTCTTTTGAAGATGCAACAATATCATCTTTCTTCTTTGAAAATTATCAATAATATAAAAAAAATAGTTTTTACCTAAATGAATCAAACACTTTTGTAAAAATGTTTGAATGGTAAAACACTGCATTATGAAAGAAGTGGTCATTGAATGCATTTTGTGTCAAAGTAATGAAAAGTGATCCACAGTTGAGTCCACATTGACTTCTATTGTGCTGACTGTGTGAAGACTTCTGAAAGCTGAACTCAGGATAGAGAAAGTTGTGTTATCAATTATAAATGAAAACTGCAATAATCTGCTGTCAAATTATTCAATTAAAGTGCATGAGCAAACAACTGCAGAAAACACACAACACCCACCACCACAGTAAAAAACAAATTCTATGCGAAAGCATGGAAATCAGAGCATATCCATTCCTGATTTGTGCCGTAATGAAATATGACAAATGATTTATGTCTGGCATTTATTATGCTGTGGGAGGTAATTTGTCAGACTGCAAATTCACAGACGTCCCTGTTTGTAATTGAATCACACACAAATAATGAATATCCTACTTTGTTTAGTCTGGCTGTTTGTCTTTGTTCTATTGTTGTGTTTGCCTCTAGAAATTAATTATACCATACATTATGCTTTGATTAAACTCGGGTGATAATTTTACCAGACATTTCACTACATAACTTTTCGAGTTGTGAAACTGCAGCAAAAATGTCTTGGCTCAAAGACAAGTTTAACTGATATTTATACTTTTTTTGATTCTTTATCTTGATTCATGGTAATGATGGCCAAACAGCAAGATGATAAATACAAAGAATATTGCAATTATTTGAGCATGGAAGTTCATTCTGGATGTCAGAAACACATATCTGTAATAAAATAGTCTAAATTCTAGTTTCACTTACATACAGCCTCTTTCGGCAAACCTGAGCAAGTTCTTGATTTTAGAATAATATATCACAGACCCACCAAGAAATTGGAGTTTTTAACAAAATAGCTAAAAAAATTTAAATACAACATTTATGCTATAGGAAATAAGAAAGCTATGTATTTAGACTACCTTCATATTTTCCATTTGTCTCCCTGGCCATCAAAATATGGAGATTTTCCAGGAGGGTACCACCAGTAGGTGCTTATTGCATTTTGGGCTATTTTTAATCAATCTCCAAGAACTCTACAGTAAGCAAAGTCTTTAATCAAGCTGATGTTAAACCATGTGTACAAAAAAAAAACATATCTCACAGTTAATTATGATATCTACAGAAAATACATGGCTGCCTATGGTAAAGCAATGCAGCTGGCAAGAAAGGATTAAGTTTCTAAGATTATCACAGAGAATGTTGGAAATTCTACAATAGTATTATATACTATCGACTATTAACCAACTACTGAACACTGCCCCCACCCCTCCGCAGTCCTCTGCATCAAAGTGTGAAGAACTCGCATTGTTCGTCAATAATAAAATAACTTCAATCAGAGCCAGCATCACTTATGATGGAGACACAGAGAACATCTGCAAACATTGTGATGTAACCATTAATTGAGCTTCATAAAACTGTGATGGAATGGAACTCCTCCACCGCTTATGTTGACCCGATACCTACAGCATTCTTTAAGCGGATATTCGACAGCATTTCAAGTCACGTCTTAAATATTATAAACATTGGGGATTCAGCCTTTTGAAATTATGCACCAAAGCTATGGAACACTTTACCTGCAGACATTAGGGAGGCAAGCTCGCTCAATATCTTCAAAAGTAAGCTAAAGACATATTTTTTTATCTTAGCCTTTTAATGGTGAATTATTACTGGTTTAACATTGAATGTGTAAAGGTAACTAGGATACATTTTCAGAGTGTGTATTTTTGAAAAACTTGAGATCAAATAGATTTAGATTCCATCAGCACTTAATTCAATTACAGGACTCAATATCAATATAATGGAGGACTCCTATGCTAACTTTAGTCCCTCCCAAATTAATTATCTTGTTGATAGCGCTGCAGCCTCACTGCGAATAACACTTGACTCTGTCGCTCCTCTAAAGAAGAAGATCATAACTTAATGACTTAATTTACAAATCCGCAAACTAAAACAAAAGTCGAGAAATAAATTGGAAGAATCTCGTTTAGTCTGGTTAGATCATCTTAAAACGTATAAGAAGGCTCTCCTTAATGCCAGAGCAGCTTATTACTCTTCCTTAATAGAAGAAAATAAGAACAACCCCAGGTTTCTTTTCAGCACTGTAGCCAGGCTGACAGAAAGTCACAGCTCTACAGAGCCTTCTATTCCTATATCTCTCAGTAGTGACGACTTCATGAGCTTCTTTAACGATAAAATTATAATAATTAGAGACAAAATTAATCTCCTCCTGACCTCAATTGGTGGTGACTTAACTTCAACTGTTGGAATTTTAAAAACATCTGTAACTCCAGAAATATATCTAGACTGTTTTACTCCAATCAACCTTAACCAACTAACTTCAACAATCTCATCGTTTAAGCCATCAACCTGTCTTTTAGACCCGATTCCAACTAAACTGTTTAAAGAAGTTTTACCCTTAATTAACACCTCGTTATTAAATATGATCAACCTGTCTCTATTATCTGGCTACGTACCAAAATCCTTTAAAGTAGCTGTAATAAAACCACTTCTTAAAAAGTCTTGATCCAGAGGTTTTAGCCAACTATAGGCCGATATCTAACCTACCCTTTCTCGCTAAAATCCTTGAGAAAGCAGTTGCAAAACAGTAGTGTGATTTTTTACATAATAATAGTTTATTTGAGGTTTTTCAATCTGGATTTAGAGTTCATCATAGCACAGAGACGGCACTGGTGAAAGTTACCAATGACCTTCTATTGGCATCAGACAAAGGACTTGTCTCTGTTCTTGTCTTGTTAGACCTCAGTGCTGCTTTCGACACTGTTGATCATGACATTCTACTACAGAGACTGGAACATTGTGTCGGCATAAAAGGAACCGCACTAAGCTGGTTCAAGTCCTATTTATCTGAGCGATCTCAATTTGTACTTGTTAACGATAAATCCTCCATGACAGCCAAAGTCAGTCTTGGAGTTCCGCAGGGTTCTGTACTCGGACCGATTCTATTCACCTTATATATGCTTCCTTTGGGCAATATTATAAGGAACCACTCTATAAACTTTCATTGTTATGCGGATGATACCCAATTATATCTATCAATTAAACCAGATGAAACCAATCAATTGGCTAAACTTCAAGCATGCCTTAAGGACATAAAAACTTGGATGTCTAGCAACATTTTGATGTTAAACACAGACAAAACTGAAGTTATTATACTTGGCCCTAAACGCCTCCGAAACGCATTTTCTAATGACATAGAAGCTCTGGATGGCATTAACTTGGCCTCCAGCACCACTGTAAGGAATCTTGGCGTCATCTTTGATCAAGATCTGTCGTTCAACTCCCACATAAAACAAATCTCAAGGACTGCCTTCTTTCATCTACGTAACATTGCAAAAATAAGACACATCCTGTCTCAAAATGATGCAGAAAAACTAGTCCATGCATTTGTTACTTCAAGGCTGGATTACTGCAACTCATTGTTATCAGGTTGTCCCAAAAAGTCGCTTAAGACTCTTCAGTTGATCCAAAATGCAGCGGCACGTGTATTGACAAGAACAAGGAAACGGGATCATATTACTCCTGTATTAGCTGCTCTGCACTGGCTCCTGGTAAATTACAGAATAGAATTCAAAATCCTTCTCCTGACTTACAAATCAATTAATGGTCAGGCTCCAGCATATCTTAAAGATCTCATAGGACCTTATAAACCAACTAGAGCATTACGCTCCCAGACTGCAGGGTTACTTGTGGTTCCTAGAGTCTCTAAGAGTACAATGGGAGCCAGAGCCTTCAGCTATCAAGCACCTCTCCAGTGGAACCAGCTTCCAGTTTGTGTTCGGGAGGCAGACACACTCTCCACATTTAAGAGTAGGCTAAAGACTTTCCTTTTTGATAAAGCTTATAGTTAGGGCTGGCTCAGGTTTGCCCTGGATCAGCCCCTAGTTATGCTGCTATAGGCTTAGACTGCCGGGGGACACCTCCCTGCTCTCTTCCTTCTCTTCCTCTCTCCTCCCCTCCCTCCCCTCTCTTCTTCTCCCTTCTTCTCCCTCTCTATCTGTATGCATTTATGTAAATGTATGTTACTAACTCATCATCCGGGGTATCATCCCCGGAGTGTCTGTCTCTCATGTGGCAGGTTGCCACTGATAAAGTTTACGTCAGGATCATGAATCGTGGCTGCGCCTGCTGCCCTGGTCCTGCTGGACACCGGGAAGCCTTTTTGACATTTTCCTGGATTCATCCATACTTTCTCTTTTTTTTCCAACACAACATAATTTCTGTCAAATGTTGTATTTGTACTATGTTGTTTATCCTGTACACACGACATCTATTGCACGTCTGTCCGTCCTGGGAGAGGGATCCCTCCTCTGTTGCTCTCCCTGAGGTTTCTTCCATTTTTCCCCCTTTAATTTTGGGGATTTTTTTAGGAAGTTTTTCCTTGTGCGATGCGAGGGTCTAAGGACAGAGGGTGTCGTAACCTGTACAGTCTGTAAAGCACACTGAGACAAATGTATAATTTGTGATATTGGGCTGTACAAATAAATTTGATTTGATTTGATTTGACTTACCATG
The DNA here is from genome assembly GCF_900634415.1 of Cottoperca gobio. Taxonomy (NCBI): domain Eukaryota; kingdom Metazoa; phylum Chordata; class Actinopteri; order Perciformes; family Bovichtidae; genus Cottoperca; species Cottoperca gobio. Next base: position 25,615,915 of record NC_041370.1, on the reverse strand, counting down.
GGAAAAAGAGGACGTTTCTCTGATAAATGTGTTTACATGTTCTTTACACAATTAGTGGAAAAGTGAAAGATTAAAGAATATATTGGAGAAAGATCTTTAACCGATAGGTTTCATAAAACTTAACAAACAGGGGTTTGTTTATGAAGCGGGCTTTAACCAAGATTTTCCCAAAAGAATCTGGACTCACGGAGACGTCTGTGTTTTATACGTTAAAAGGTCAATAAAGACCCTGACACTGTGAACGTAAATAATGGGTAGCAAAGGGAGTAAACCAGTTGAAGGGCCACAGAGGTCGATTGTTGATCTCATACTTTCAAAATATGGCCCTGATAGTTTAAAACATTTACAAGAATGGTGTGCCAATGTTATTTTATACTATTTTAATTCTGCTATATTATCTGCTATTTTAGACTATTTTAATTCTGGCTATTTCATTTCTGCTATTTTATACTATTTTAATTACCTGCTATTTTATCTGCTATTTTTATAATGGCACTTCAGACTCATTTACATCAACACTGTGATTATTGTACTGTAAATGCTCTTATTCTGTCTAATCTTGTACTAATTGTTATGTTTTTGCTGTGAAGCACTTTGGGCTGCAATTATTGTATGAAAGGTGCTATACAAATAAAGCTTATTATTATTATTATTATTATTACAATGCTTATATCACACCATTGCTCATGTTATACAATTCTGTTTCAGGGGAATTGTAGTACTATGTACAGAGCTGATTTTATTTGTCTGGAGGGAAAGCTGTGTTCCAAAAGTAAATGGTTAATCCTCTGGGGAGCGTGGGCCTAATGTCCATTATATTTTTATATTTCTTTTACATAAGTGAACATTTTGGCCTGATGAGGGCATTGATGAAACGCCGGCAGGGTAATAAAACAAATCAAACAAAATTCATTTAGGTCATCCGAGGACCTTGAAGATAAAGAAGAAATCATGGAAATTCTGACATTACTTTTTAAAATTCATTGTCACTGACCAAAGTGCTGGTCACATGGAAATATTGGCCTGGTAGAGGTGCTAGAGGAAATGTGTCACTTTATGAATCTTCATCTGGAGACTCTGAGTACTTATAGTAGGATTCATGGTAATCTGACCAGTTTTTGCTGAGAGGATCAAAGATGAATGAAAAAGTACAAAGGTCGTATACATACAGTTTATTGGAGGCAACAATGTAACCACCATTCTAAAATTCCAATCTGATTCCTTTTAAACTTTTCAAAACACGATCTCATTTTGCACATACTGTATGGATGGGAACATATACCTGTACATCAGCACATTGCTGCATTATAAAAGCTTTACATGTAGTCATCTCTCTCTAACCAATTTACCAGAATTGGATTAAACAGAGAAAAGTCTTATGTGGATAGTTTGAGATGCTATCAGCATTCAGCTCCTGTACAACATCAGTCTGTGAGCTCTTTTGTGATTACTTTAATGCTATCAAAGCCCCTCTCCTTTTGAACACAGTCTTAATTAGTATAACTTTAATTAAGGACTGCCAGCACTTACTGACTGTTCAGTGCAGGGATGTCCACTTTCCTGAGGATTCCAACAGTGAGAGACCCCCGCAGCGGATGTCTGACTGCCTGTTGGAAATGATTATATCCACTGATGATTGATGGTGTGTGCGGCAGCTTTTGCCATCTTTTGGTCAGATGACTGTTCTCCTGAGTCATGATTGGCTGTCCCAGAAAGGCCTGTGATGGTTGCATCATGTATCTGCTGGAGGGAGCAGAAATCTCATTAAAAATGACATAAGGATTATTAGGCAATTTTCAACATACACTGTGATACTAAACATCATTAATTTGTAGCCTGTCTCCTCACAATCAGCAGTCAGGATGAAAAAACACTGCGGTCGATAAATACATTGCTGGAGAGTATAAAGCAGGGTCTTCCTATTGTGTATTTTGCATGTGTTACTCATCGTGAAAATTAGCAAGTTTTATCTGGGGGGTTGAAAGGGTTAATGGGCGCAAGAGCTCTGTCTGCAGAATGATTTCCGCCCGAATTGAATAAATTGTTCCCTCATAGTCAGTTTGTTTTTACCGCTAATGCAAAAAAGATGAGTAGTACTGCTGCCCGGAAACGTTTAGCCATTAGCAACAGGTGCTGAGGTTAGCGCAACAACCGGATTGGCGTGCGAGCCGGTCACACTCTGACCATCGCAAATTAAATGCTAAAGTTGGAAGACCCTGTCTGCAGGATCCCGGTCAACTACAACAGCAACACAGAGACGAGGTCTTATAAACAATATATGGAACTACCCAGATGTGCCGATCACTGAGATGAGGGAAAAACAAACCTGAGCGGTGTCCAACTCTTTATTCCTGCTGCTTTCAAGAAGCCTTTACACATTTCTTCTTCAACATCTATTTACTATTTAATTCATAAATTACACTACTTTTGTGAACTTTAGACTTTGGAAATCCCATTTCAAGCACCAAAACAATGTGTCCACATGAGTAAATGTATGTTTTTCAAAGAGATTTGAACAATTTAAAAAAAGATACTTTCTATCTTTACGGCTAAATATCTCCTTACACAAATATGAGCCTCTGTTTACAGTTAGAATATATATTGAATTTTAGAAGATATGTAAAAATCGAGAAAATGCCCTTTATTTTGAGTATATAGCCATGCTCAAATAAACATTTAGCTCAAAGCATCAGACAGCCTTACATAGACTAAGACTTTACTCTACTCTACTAGAAAGCAGAGATATAAATGCACACATGGATGTGCAAAATACATCCTCATTTTCTGAGTTCAGCTTCTAAGGCTTTTTCTGGTACATTCCAGTAAAAAGGGGTCTTTTTTATTGATGACAGTATCAAGTATGACTTAGTGCTTCAGCTTTTACATTACAACATTTACACTGATCTCACTTGTGACATCTTCAACTTGGATTCAAGGATTGGGGCTGGTGCTGTTAGGTGATGTGCACACTTTAAATTTAAAAAGTAGTCAGAGTAGAGGAATAATTGGCAGAAACCACTGAAACAGAACACACTGTGACTTCACAGCCACAGTGCTGATAAATTAGTTTACAAGATAAAAGTGACCAAAAAAGGCAACAGCTTTGTCAACACAGTCTGAAAGTCAATTGCCTTTGCATTTTTGTGAATGTGAGGCCTATTGTCTAACTGCCTAATTGTTTATAATGTTGCTGGATGGAATAAAACACTAAGCATGGAGCCAAAACAATTTTAGTAGCACAGGTGTCATAATGCCTGCCTCAGTCCTGTTTTTTCCATTTGGCCTCTCCTTCCCTCCCTTCAGCCATATTTCGAGTTTCCCAATCCACAAGATGTCCTCAGACTCTTCAACATGTCCCAGTACCCTGACTCACTTCAACCTGTTTCGACTTTCCCTCATCAGCCCTGATGTATATATACTGGCCTATTTCCACTTATTCCCCACCAGATTGTCAATATTTATTTGTGCCTTGCTTTCCAGCCACCTGTACTTGTTCCTGAACCCCTATCTGTACCTGCATCTGCCTGCACCTTTTCTTTGCCCCATTCTTGTTCCTGTGGATTATCACTTACTTCTGTTTGGACTAGTTAACCATGCCAGTAATCTTATGTATTTTATTTCCAATGAATCACCTAATTTTCTGAATGGATTTTCTGCATTGTGTTATGCCTGCCCACCGTGCGTGTGATGGGAAGGCAACAAACTTTGACTACTCCGTCAAGTTTGGCACACTTCTGGTATAATCACTGACATGGTTCTACAGCCCAATCTTTAAATTGCCACTATACTTTGCTGAGAAGATCCTGTAGCTTATAGGTGTAAAGTCACAGCCAGCCTCTTCGCTACACCCACAGGACCCCTGTGTGTTTTTTGTAGTCAATATCTGGGGCAATGTGACCAACCAGTTCACCGAACTTTGATGCCAACAGTACTGGTGATACTTTTCATCTCTTCCCCCGTTCCTGATTCTGATTCTGAACTACAAACACAAGAGCTCTTCTTCTTCTTGCTATCGTGAGGTTGTCATTTTATTTTCTAATGAGCATTGTAGCATGAATTGTTTGTAGCAAATGTAACTATTAATTAAGAATTATTTATTTAATTTGGCAAAATTCAAGCACTCTATTTAGACTATCGAGGAGGGGTGGGGTAATCAAGTAAACAGATACGAAGTGATACGAAAAGAGACATCACATAGCTTCTTCGGGCTGTGCCCGGCCAGGCTCCGTGGCAAACCCGACCACCAGGCGCTCGCTGTCGGGCCCTCCCTCTTGGCCTGGCTCCAGACGGGGCTTCCTCCGGGCAGGGTCTCTCCCTCTCTTCCTCTATGTTTAATGGGGTCGTTTTGAACCATTCTTATTTTGACCCCTCGCTTGTGACCAATTTGCCTTACCAGCAGCACCAGGCTCCAGACAACACAGCTCTCAGGTTTATAGGGACACACAAACGTCTCCAGGAGAAGGAATGATGTTAACAAATGATAAATGTATATATTGCAACATACACAATTAACAACGTACAGTTAATGAGGTAGTTGGCAAAGTCCTGAAAATGGACCAGTGGAAAGACTACAGGACAATTTGTGTTGGTAGACCAATCAATATCTGATGGAGCATTAAACCCAGAATACAGAAATGCAAAGTTTGACCTACTCGATGGAAGGCCACGTGGAAGCAGTGCACAGGAGGCTGTGGAGGCATGGGATTTAGCGTACTGGAGCGTACCAGCAAGAACGAGATCACGGGTACCAGCGGCCGAAACAAGTTTTCTCAGATGGGTGGCTGGCGTCTCCCTTAGAGATACAGTGAGAAGTTCAGCCATCCGTGAGAGACGCGGAGTAGAGCCGCTACTCCTTTGCGTTGAAAGGAGCCAGTTGAGGTGGTTCGGGCATCTAGTAAGGATGCCACCTGGGCGTCTCCCTAGGGAGGTGTTCCAGACACGTCCAGCTGGGAGGAGACCCCGGGAAAGACCCAGGACTCGGTGGAGAGATTATATCTCATCACTGGCCTGGGAACGCCTCGGGATCCTCCAGTCGGAGCTGGCGGATGTGGCCCTGAGAAGGGAAGTTTGGGTTTCCTTACTGGAGCTGCTGCCCCCGCGACCCGACCCCGGATAAGCGGTAGACAATGGATGGATGGATGGAGCGTACCAGCGGTATAGAGCCCACGATGAAGCTCAACTATTTTCCCCCACTTTCTCCCTTCTATGACTCTTCTCTAAGAATCTTCTCTGCTCCTATGGCAGCGGCACTGTCCTCATTTCTTGCTGTATCTCGTGTGTGGCAAAGAATGAATGAGAGATTGACGTCGAGAAACATCCCAAATGATATGACCCACAGTCCCGTTATTATAAAGTCAAATATAAAGGGAAAATAAATAAATTTCCAGAGTAGCCAAGAATGGCTCTTCATGTAAGAAATCACATTTAGTAGTGGTTCTCCACACATGAATTTAGCGAGGCGCTTTTAGTGTGTGCTATCGGCGACACTTGACTGTGGCGCTGCACATTCAGTATGTTTTCACAAAAACTGCCTTACAAAATAATCCAGTAATAATCAAACCCACAATCATCTAACTGTAAGGCCACATAGCTAATCACATGACAGCAAACATTTTTAAATAACGACACAAAGAAAACATTGTCCGCCTCCTCTGAAGTGACAAGCGCATACATTGATGCTATTGCAGAAGTTCATAATGTCTTTCTCTCTGTCCATATTTCAGATCACCTCTCCTTATCAGGTCTTTTTTTCATAATTTTTCCCTGGTTGCCAGAGGGGACATCTTTAAAGTGGATGGCAGTGTTTGCTCAGGGGTGGGTAAGACTCTCTGTCTTGTGGACTTGAATGGTTATTCCCAGCCACTGTTGACTTATAGCTGGCTGGCTGGTAATTGGGCTGGGTAATAGCCTGCTGTGAGCAGCCAGGGTGCTATCACAGCCAGATATTGTGGTGTGTTGCAGTATGCAGGTGTCAAATGCAGTGGATGTAGCTGGGGTCAGTGAGAAAAGGGAGTCAGCAGGATATGATGGGTGCTGCTTAAAACAATAACTGCAGGGTGGTATTGGAGCGCAGCAAAGGATTGTGATGCAGAGTAAAGTGGAAAACTGTGCATTACAATCATCATAATTTATTGTGTACTTGGACAGACACAGCCCAGGGTAAACCTATGTTCTATCCCTATCTGCCCCTATCTGATTTGATCATGGATCATGAACTGTTTGAGCTAAAAAGTAATATAATAACACAATCATACAGATTAAGAACACATGTATATACTGTATACATCAGGATTCACCAACCTTTTTGATACAGAGAGCTACTTCAAGGGTGCTGAGTAATACGAAGGGCTACTTGTTTGATACAAACTTCCTAAATAACATAATTGCACGGTTCACCTTTAATGATAATATTATGATTAATAATAATAATCATAAGAAATATTATTATATGTCTGATCACATGTTAATGTTCATTATTCTGATTCATGATTGTCCATGGTAGGAAACACAGATATATTTAAACATGCAACATTATGTATTTATGTTCTCAATCTATTTCAACATTTGAAAGTCAGAGTTATCACATCTCTGATATTTTTGTTAATATCTTTGACAGTTTTGTATGAATGAGCACATCTGTTATATATTAGTACCAAGTATCACTTCTGTAAAAAAAAGAAGGAAATGATTAACCGTCACATCTTCAAATCATATCCTGTTTGTAGCCTACTAACCACTAACCTTGTAACCTTGGAGAGAGTGGAGATGACATTGGAACCTTTCTTCTCGTCTTAGAACAGTGTTTTCAATAACCATCATTGCACCTTTCAAGACCTCTCCGCCCAAAAAGGATTTCTTGTTCTTTATTTTAAAATGTGCAGCTCTAAATGAAGCTTCCGTTGCTTTCTGTGACTTGTTCACCGGCCTCGTGAAGAGAGACTGCTGCTTGTCCATAGTTGCCTTTAAATCTCAGCTTGTTCTGCCCGCAGTGCTGCCAGGTGGATAGTTAGTATGGTAGCTTCTGTGACACGTACCGAAGTCTCTCCACAATGTGCCGCTTTGTCGTTGCCCCGCAAATGAGACATTGTTGTGGCAGATTTTATTAGTATGTGTTTTATTATGGGGTTTAATAGAGTGTGTCCTGTAATAGGTTTTATTAGTACATAATTGTAATTTTACTAAGTATATGGTTTCTATTTTGAATATATATATATATATATATATATATATATATAAATGTGTAATATTCAATTATAATCAATTTAAGTGTGAAAAAACCTCTGTAAACATCTGGGAGAAGGCCTGAATAATAGCATTAGCGGGGTGTGAGTGAACAGTGAGTCTCCCAATTCAAGCTCATAAAGAAAGTAGATTTATGGGACACATAGTATATCGAGGATGAGATAAGGAGGGCGAGGCGCCTGCTAGAAAGACAGGACTAGAGCTTCAAATGGGAAAAAGACTCAGAAAGACACTCTTAAAGGACGATTAGGCAAATTCCAGGTGCTGTGTCAAAGGGTGGAGGGCAGACAATGTCAGGTTGATTTAGGTATAAGGTCTACTGTAGTCACTGTCTTGGTTTAGGATGTTAGCAAAAACAGAAATTCCAGCTGAGGCTGATGGAAATGTGATTAGTTTTGCAGGGATTGAACAAATTTAAACTTTGGCCTGACGGTAGAACTACATAAACAGTCAGGGATCAACAAGGTTATTACAATTTATTATCTGGGTACCCTGGATGTCTTTAACATGACAATCCATTAAGTACCTGATAGCATCAGTGTGGACTAAAGAGGAGGACTAACCAACTAACCAACCAACAGACAAACATTGTCCTCCCTAGATCGACAATACTGGCATGGTTAAAAATGTGGGCCATGTGGACCAAAGCAATTATTTATTATTTGAAGTAAGCACAATTCTAAGCAAAACCTCATCAAAAAATATTTGAGTCACCCTTAACTCCCCAAAAAGAGGCCACATGTAATAACAAAGAAATGTATAATAGTCGTTTCTTTTATTGGATGCTATATATGTGGCTTTAAAACCTCTATGTATTTCATAGGGTAAACAATAATACCTAATAAGACACTATTAGCCCATTGCATTTGTTATACAATATACCAGAGTATTGTATGTATAGGCACAATCCCAATGAAAACTGTACTATGTCATTTGATAGGTTAACTCTGTGTGTGGTTGAATGGACCCCTCATCAGCAGTCTGACAGCATGGTGCTAATGTCTAATTGGTTTACGGTGGGCTTTAGGTCATAGTAATTGACCTTACACCAAGTCCCTCTCACAAAGCAGTGACTTCTGGCTTTATTAGTTCTTACTTTGATACACAAAGAGGACAACTTTCCTGACCCCGAGGAAATTTGATGATTGATTTATACAAATTGATGTTTGGCTCACTGTCTGTTTCATAGCCCTCACTAGCTCACAGCACTTTGATATTTTTTCAAAGCAATAGGCTACACAGACACATGAGTCAAAGCTTGTACACAGCCTCTGACATTCAGTAAAGGGGGAACACTCATAGGAGACAGTAGCAGTTAAAGGCCTGTGACTACCTGTTGATGCTAACGAAACAGCAGGGAGCTTCACTCTAGCAGAACCACCCTGATGTCTTCTACTTGAGCTGGGACCCACACAGTGTAAGAGTGACAAATGTATTCCAGCAATAAATGTCTGACCACAACACTGGATGGTATGTCTTATGGCAGTGGAGATGTATGTTTGTATTGATATTGACACATATGGAGATGCTTCTAAAATTAGAAGCATTGATAAACATTTATTGCAATATAATCATGCAATTATCTGTAAATTAAATTCTGGACGCGACCCAGCCTGACATGTTAGTAGCTTAAGACTTGAGACCTGACCAGTAAACTATTTAAATATGCTCCATGCTGGCTGCTGGGCAGTACAGAAAAAAAATTGCAGGGATATCAAGAAACTAGTTATTTGTTATTTGAATGTAAAACTAATGCAGTGACACATACTGATTGTGAAGGGTGCTTCTGCTTTCATTAAATTATCATTAATTTATCACAATTATTATTATTATTATTATTATTATTATTATTATTATTATTATTATTATTATTATTATTATTATTATTTGGCCACCAACAGGGGTGGTGATGGTCTAGTGGTTTAGCTCCCAAATTTAACACCAGATGGTTGTGAGTTCAATACCAGGGCTGACAAACTCTGAGTGAGGTAAGGCTTGGATATTTCGACAGAATCAAGTGACAGTGAGTCGTCAATACACTCGTTGCACTTTCAAGAGGAGGAGTTTATTGAAGAGAATGCTGGTATCATTTATTTAGATCATGCGGGCGAGTTTGACGTGATGAAAACAGACCAGCTCGAGAGACAGTATTCAAGATGGAGACACAGATGGGAGCAAACATGCGGATGATGGTGACGGTGATCCTGGATTTGGCGGAGATCCTCTGTGGCAACAGAACACAGACAGGTATATACATTTGACTATAATTCATAGAACTTCCCAATAAATAGTAAATACATCATAATAACACTTATTATCCTCAATCGTAAATAGATCGCAAGCTATCCTATATCGATTCGATAGCTTGGTTTCCTTGAATTGTTAAAGACCCGACTAGTTGTCCGCAAATTGCTCGATAGCTAAATATTAAATTATTTCTCAACTTAGACACATCAACGGTTGAGATTATATCGTTGTGCCTGATGTCAAATGTCATATATTACGAGCTGTATATACAGACCTGGAGAACAGCGCTGTTTTATAAAGTATAGTCTGCCTACTGACAGTCTTACGGCTGCCTATAGTAGCCGTAAAACTTACCAGATTTTCATGGAAGTTACGATGTCGTAACTTTACGAGAATTACGTGAAATGAGTAAAAAGTTGCTCCTAGATAGATCCGACCTCCGTACGAGCATAAAAGGCTCATGAGCTGCTTACGAGCCTGTTGTGAAACACAGGCATATAAATAATATGAAATTAAGATGACGTTAATATTGGCCTTTTTTCTGGATATTGCATATTTTGTATATTTGCTAACCACTCTTCTTTTGTACATTTAGGTGTACATGTGAAAACTGTACAATTATGGAAGCAATTGAAGAGCTGCTGCCAAGAAAAGGATGTCATGGAGGAACTCAATGAATATGAGGGACATGGTGCAAACATAACCTGCATAACAGATCACCCAGGATTCCAATCAAATTGTCTGGATGTTTGGGTGTTGCAGACAGCCTACCAAAGGTATTTGAAGAGGGACACGCAACAAGCAGGTTATCAGCCACGTAATGAATAAGTTACTCGTGTTCACAAATGTGTAGAGCTCAGAAACTTTTATGTGCTTTTGGGGAGTCGAATAGTCACTCTGGCAAAGTTACAGAATAAATAGATAAATAAGCAAATAAGGTTGAAGTGATTACCATTGACATGTATTATCTTGTATTTTACAGAATGTATCGCTATGGGGCATACCGCCAGCTAGTGAGAATTTGCTTGGTAAGAACCACAGAATGCCATCATGTGCCATTCAAAAGATCTGTGCTACATTCAAGTATTCAGCACTTTATTAGAGTCAATAACAAAACACAATGTCAGTTCAGTGATTGAATCTGCTTCTATACAGCACAACAGCATCCCTCTTGTTTGGTTCTTCCCGCCGACTGCCGAGTGGGACTTCAAAAGGTTCCTCATCAACATTGTCTTGGCACAAGCGTAGTCTCGGTTAAGAGTTCAGTAACATACACTGCAAAAAATATGTTTTATAATCAAGAATTATATATAATATATATATAAATATATATATATATGTATGTATGTATGTATGTATGTATTTGTGTATGTATATATGTATATGTATATATATATATATATATATATATATATATATATATATATATTATGATGCTGACCTTTGGAACAACCAATATGGATTGGAACTTGCAGTCCAGCTGACCTGACACGTGGTCGCCAGTGGCGTAGCTAGGCCTATTTTCAGTGGGCTTCAGCCCATCCAAAATGTTTTAAAGCCCACCGAAATGAAAATTTAACGCTATACAGATATTTTAAAATATTGTTTCCAAATCGCCCCAAAACTCCCTTTCATACTGTAATCTCGTGGCGCTAGGTCCCTGGGGAAAAGGGTGCCGCCATAGACTGTCATGCTGGAGACGAGAGGTTGACATTTTAGAAGATGTACCGTGTGAAATTGTAAGAATTTATTGATATGTGTTAGCTCCTTAACTTTTAATAACTCTAGGAAAGGGAAAAGTGTAGTAACATTAGGTATTCTATGTTTGTTGGTGTACTCTCAGTAGTCAATAGTAACTGGCTAGCTACAGAACAGCTAACGTTTTTTCACTATGGAAAACAATTGTAAGCAGGAAAGGGTGAATAGCTATTCTAACTATCATAATCTGCCAATGTTCATTGATCAGATGGATATACAAAGAGTCCTAAGGGAAGGTGGCAGCTCTGCCACAGGGAAGCAGCAGCAAAGAACAAGTGATTTTGGAGCCAACAAAATGTGATAGAGGTTAGTTCAGGTCTAGGAGTAAATTAACAATTTTTGGATTAAATTCCTGTAATAAGCCACAGTACTATCTAAATAAATCATTAATGAAAATACATAGCACAAAGTTCCAGAGAATAATGCATTTGTTTAAGTGACAGTGAACACACCATACATGTCACCAGAACATGACGTCTGGATGTTAGGAAATTTACTTTAGTTTCTCGATCAGTTAAGAAATCACTGTTTAAACTTATTTTAAAGGGTCATGCATTCCTTTCTTTCATGAAGTCGTTTTTGAACGACTTCATGAAAGAAAGGGAAAGGAAAGGAGAGACCCTGCCCGGAAGAAGCCCGGGGCCCCCGTCTGGAGCCAGGCCCAGAGGGAGGGCCCGACAGCGAGCGCCTGGTGGCCGGGTTTGCCACGGAGCCCGGTCGGGCACAGCCCGAAGAAGCTACGTGGTGCCTCCCATCCATCCATCCTGTGGGCCCACCACTCATGGGAAAAACCGCTGGGGTCGGGTGCGCTGTCACATGGGTGGCAGTGATGGTCAGGGACCTCGACGGACCAGACCCGGGCAGCAGAGGCTGGCTCTGGGGACGTGGAACGTCACCTCTCTGTGGGGGAAGGAGCCGGAACTAGTGCGGGAGGTGGAGCGCTACCAGTTGGATCTGGTGGGGCTTACCTCCACGCACAGTCTTGGCTCTGGAACCGTACTCCTGGATAGGGGTTGGACTCTATTCTTCTCCGGAGTTGCCCAAGGTGTGAGGCGTCGGGCCGGGGTGGGGATACTCACTAGCCCCCGGCTGAGCACCGCTATGTTGGAGTTTATCCCGGTGGACGAGAGGGTCGCCTCCCTACGCCTTCGGGTTATGGGGGGGAAAACTCTGACTGTTGTTTGTGCCTATGCCCCAAACCGCAGTTCTGAGTATTCGGCCTTCTTGGAGACCCTGAATGGAGCCCTGCAGGGGGCTCCAGTAGGGGACTCCGTAGTCTTGCTGGGAGACTTCAACGCACACGTGGGAAACGATGAAGACACCTGGAGAGGCGTGATTGGGAGGAAGGGCCTCCATGATCTAAACCCGAACGGTCGTTTGTTATTGGACTTCTGTGCTAGCCATGGAATGGCCATAACAAACACCATGTTCGAACATAAGGATGCTCATAAGTGCACGTGGTACCAGAGCACCCTAGGCCAAAGGTCAATGATCGATTTTGTAATAGTATCATCTGACCTGAGGCCGCATGTTTTGGACACTCGGGTGAAGAGAGGGGCGGAGCTGTCGACTGATCACCATCTGGTGGTGAGTTGGATCAAGGGTTGGGGGAAGACTCTGGACAGACCTGGTAAACCCAAACGGGTAGTGCGGGTGAACTGGGAACGTCTGGAGGAAGCCCCTGTCCTCGGGATCTTTAACTCACACCTCCGGCGGAGCTTTTCAGCCATCCCTGTGGAGGTTGGGGGCATTGAACCTGAGTGGGCGATGTTCAAAACCTCTATTGCTGAAGCTGCGGTGATGAGCTGTGGTCTCAAGGTCTTAGGTGCCTCAAGGGGCGGTAACCCTCGAACACCGTGGTGGACCCCGGTGGTCAGGGAAGCCGTCCGACTGAAGAAGGAGTCCTTCCGGGTTATGTTATCCGGGAGGACTCCGGAAACAGTTGCAGGGTATCGAAGGACTAGAAGGGCGGCAGCTTCTGCCGTGTCAGAGGCAAAGCAGCGGGTGTGGGAGAAGTTCGCAGAAGCTATGGAGAAGGACCTTCGGTCGGCACCAAGGTGCTTCTGGAAAACCATCCGGCACCTCAGGGGGGGAAGCGAGGAACCATCCAAGCTGTGTACAGCAAGGGTGGGACCCTGCTGACTTCAACTGAGAAGGTTATCGGCCGGTGGAAGGAGCACTTTGAGGAACTCCTGAATCCGACTAACACGCCCTCTATGGTTGAGGCAGAGCTGGAAGCTGATGGGGGATCATCGTCAATTTCCCTGATGGAAGTCACTGAGGTAGTCAAACAACTCCAAAGTGGCAAAGCCGCAGGGGTTGATGAGATCCGTCCAGAAATGCTGAAGGCTTTGGGTGTTGAGGGGCTGTCTTGGTTGACACGCCTCGTCAACATTGCGTGGAAGTCTGGGACAGTGCCTAGGGGTTGGCAGACCGGGGTGGTGGTTCCCCTATTTAAAAAGGGGGACCAGAGAGTGTGTGCCAACTACAGGGGTATCACACTTCTCAGCCTCCCTGGTAAAGTCTACTCCAAGGTACTGGAAAGGAGGGTTCGGCCGGTAGTCGAACCTCTGATTGAAGAGGAACAATGCGGATTCCGTCCTGGTCGTGGAACAACGGACCAACTCTTCACTCTCGCAAGGATCCTGGAGGGGGCCTGGGAGTACGCCCATCCGGTCTACATGTGTTTTGTGGATCTGGAGAAGGCGTATGACCGGGTCCCCCGGGTGATACTGTGGGAGGTGCTGCGGGAGTATGGGGTGAGGGGGTCACTTTTGAGGGCCATCCAATCCCTGTACGCCCAAAGCGAGAGTTGTGTCCGGATACTCGGCAGTAAGTCGGACTCGTTTCCAGTGAATGTTGGCCTCCGCCAGGGCTGCGCTTTACCACCAATCCTGTTCGTGATTTTCATGGATAGGATATCGAGGCGTAGTCGTGGAGGAGAGGGGTTGCAGTTCTGTGACCTGAGGATCTCATCGCTGCTCTTTGCAGATGATGTGGTCCTTATGGCATCATCGGTCTGTGACCTTCAACAGTCACTGGATCGGTTCGCAGCCGAGTGTGAAGCGGTTGGGATGAGGATCAGCACCTCCAAATCTGAGGCCATGGCTCTCAGCAGGAAACCAGTGGATTGCCTACTCCGTGTAGGGAATGAGCCATTACCCCAAGTGAAGGAGTTCAAGTACCTCGGGGTCTTGTTCGCGAGTGAGGGGACAATGGAGCGAGAGATTGGCCGGAGAATCGGAGCAGCGGGGGCGGTATTACAGTCACTTTGGTCATATTAATACTCACATTCCTCGAGGTACTGGCCGAGGAGGTGGAGTTGCGGCCATATTTGACTCAAACCTCTTGATCAATCCTAAGCCTAAACTAAAATATAACTCTTTTGAAAGCCTTGTTCTTACGCTCTCAAACCCAACATGGAAAACAATAAAGCCAGTTTTATTTGTTACTGTGTACCGCGCTCCTGGTCCGTATTCTGAATTTCTATCTGAATTCTCAGAATTTTTATCAAATTTAGTCCTTAAAACAGATAAAGTAATTATTGTAGGTGACTTTAATATTCATGTGGATGTTGATAGTGACAGCCTTAATAATGCATTTATCTCAATATTAGATTCAATTGGGTTCAGTCAAAATGTACATGAACCAACTCACTGTTTAAACCACACTCTGGACCTTGTTCTGGGATATGGTGTTGAAATTGAAAGTTTATCAGTGTGTCCACATAATCCTCTTATCAGACCATTTTTTAATAACTTTTGAAGTCCTGTTACTGGACTACAAGCCAGTAGGCAAAATATCCTACGCTCGATGTTTATCTGAAAGTGCTGTGACTAAATTTAAGGAAGTGATTCCATCAGCACTTAATTCAATACCAGAACTCAATATCAATATAATGGAGGACTCCAATGCTAACTTTAGTCCCTCCCAAATTAATCATCTTGTTGATAGCGCTGCAGCCTCACTGCGAATAACACTCGACTCTGTCGCTCCTCTAAAGAAGAAGATCATAAAACAGAAAAAGAAAGCTCCATGGCTTAATTTACAAATCCGCAAACTAAAACAAAAGTCGAGAAATCTTGAAAGTAAATGGCGTTCCACTAAATTGGAAGAATTTCGTTTAGTCTGGTTAGATCATCTTAAAACGTATAAGAAGGCTCTCCGTAATGCCAGAGCAGCTTATTACTCTTCCTTAATAGAAGAAAATAAGAACAACCCCAGGTTTCTTTTCAGCACTGTAGCCAGGCTGACAGAGAGCCACAGCTCTACAGAGCCTTCTGTTCCTATATCTCTCAGTAGTGACGACTTTATGAGTTTCTTTAACGATAAAATTATAATTATTAGAGACAAAATTAATCTCCTCCTGACCTCAATTGGTAATGACTTAACTTCAACTGTTGGAATTTTAAAAACATCTGTAACTCCTGAAATATATCTAGACTGTTTTACTCCAATCAACCTTAACCAACTAACTTCAACAATCTCATCGTCTAAACCATCAACCTGTCTTTTGGACCCGATTCCAACTAAACTGTTTAAAGAAGTTTTACCCTTAATTAACACTTCGTTATTAAATATGATCAACCTGTCTCTATTATCTGGCTACGTACCAAAATCCTTTAAAGTAGCTGTAATAAAACCACTTCTTAAAAAGTCTTGATCCAGAGGTTTTAGCCAACTATAGGCCGATATCTAATCTACCCTTTCTCGCTAAAATCCTTGAGAAAGCAGTTGCAAAACAGTAGTGTGATTTTTTACATAATAATAGTTTATTTGAGGTTTTTCAATCTGGATTTAGAGTTCATCATAGCACAGAGACGGCACTGGTGAAAGTTACCAATGACCTTCTATTGGCATCAGACAAAGGACTTATCTCTGTTCTTGTCTTGTTAGACCTCAGTGCTGCTTTCGACACTGTTGATCATGACATTCTACTACAGAGACTGGAACATTGTGTTGGCATAAAAGGAACCGCACTAAGCTGGTTCAAGTCCTATTTATCTGAGCGATCTCAATTTGTACTTGTTAACGATAAATCCTCCATGACAGCCAAAGTCAGTCTTGGAGTTCCGCAGGGTTCTGTACTTGGACCGATTCTATTCACCTTATATATGCTTCCTTTGGGCAATATTATAAGGAACCACTCTATAAACTTTCATTGTTATGCGGATGATACCCAATTATATCTATCAATTAAACCAGATGAAACCAATCAATTGGCTAAACTTCAAGCATGCCCTAAGGACATAAAAACTTGGATGTCTAGCAACTTTTTGATGTTAAACACAGACAAAACTGAAGTTATTATACTTGGTCCTAAACGCCTCCGAAACGCATTTTCTAATGACATAGAAGCTCTGGATGGCATTAACTTGGCCTCCAGCACCACTGTAAGGAATCTTGGCGTCATCTTTGATCAAGATCTGTCGTTTAACTCCCACATAAAACAAATCTCAAGGACTGCCTTCTTTCATCTACGTAACATTGCAAAAATAAGACACATCCTGTCTCAAAATGATGCAGAAAAACTAGTCCATGCATTTGTTACTTCAAGGCTGGATTACTGCAACTCATTGTTATCAGGTTGTCCCAAAAAGTCGCTTAAGACTCTTCAGTTGATTCAAAATGCAGCGGCACGTGTATTGACTAGAACAAGGAAACGGGATCATATTACTCCTGTATTAGCTGCTCTGCACTGGCTCCCGGTAAAATACAGAATAGAATTCAAAATCCTTCTCCTGACTTACAAATCAATTAAAGGTCAGGCTCCAGCATATCTTAAAGATCTCATAGTACCTTATAAACCAACTAGAGCATTACGCTCCCAGACTGCAGGGTTACTTGTGGTTCCTAGAGTCTCTAAGAGTACAATGGGAGCCAGAGCCTTCAGCTATCAAGCTCCTCTCCAGTGGAACCAGCTTCCAATTTGTGTTCGGGAGGCAGACACACTCTCCACATTTAAGAGTAGGCTAAAGACTTTCCTTTTTGATAAAGCTTATAGTTAGGGCTTGCTCAGGTTTGCCCTGGATCAGCCCCTAGTTATGCTGCTATAGGCTTAGACTGCCGGGGGACACCTCCCTGCTCTCTTCCTTCTCTCCCTCTCTCTTCTTCTCCCTCTCTATCTGTATGCATTTATGTAAATGTATGTTACTAACTCACCATCCGGGGTATCATCCCCGGAGTGTCTGTCTCTCATGTGGCAGGTTGCCACTGATAAAGTTTACGTCAGGATCATGAATCGTGACAGCGCCTGCTGACCTGGTCCTGCTGGACACCGGGAAGCCTTATTGACATTTTCCTGGATTCATCCAAACTTTCTATTTCTTTTTTTTCCAACACAACATAATTTCTGTCAAATGTTGTATTTGTACTATGTTGTTTATCCTGTACACACAACATCTATTGCACGTCTGTCCGTCCTGGGAGAGGGATCCCTCCTCAGTTGCTCTCCCTGAGGTTTCTTCCATTTTTTCCCTTTTAATTTTGGGGTTTCTTTTAGGAAGTTTTTCCTTGTGCGATGTGAGGGTCTAAGGACAGAGGATGTCGTAACCTGTACAGTCTGTAAAGCACACTGAGACAAATGTATAATTTGTGATATTGGGCTATACAAATAAATTTGATTTGATTTGATTTGATTTGACTTTACCGCACCGTTGTGATGAAAAGAGAGCTGAGCCAGAAGGCAAAGCTCTCAATATACCGGTCGATCTTCGTTCCTACCCTCACCTATGGTCATGAAGGCTGGGTCGTGTCCAAAAGAACGAGATCACGGGTACAAGCGGCCGAAATGGGTTTTCTCAGACGGGTGGCTTGCGTCTCCCTTAGAGATAGGGTGAGAAGCTCAGCCATCCGTGAGAGACTCGGAGTAGAGCCGCTGCTCCTTTACGTTGAAAGGAGCCAGTTGAGGTGGTTCGGGCATCTAGTAAGGATGCCACCTGGGCGCCTCCCTAGGGAGGTGTTCCAGGCACGTCCAGCTGGGAGGAGACCCCGGGAAGACCCAGGACTCGGTGGAGAGATTATATCTCCTCTCTGGCCTGGCAACGCCTCAGGATCCCCCAGTCGGAGCTGGAGGATGTGGCCCGGAGAAGGGAAGATTGGGGTTCCTTACTGGAGCTGCTGCCCCCGCGACCCGATCCCGGATAAGCGGTAGACGATGGATGGATGGATGGATGCAGAAGGGGAGGCAGAACATAGTAATCAGGCAAACTGCTCAAGTCAGGGAGAGAAAGAAAATCCAGGGACAATACAACTTGAGGCTGAGGGAAACCATGGTGATCCAGAGACGGAATTCGACCAAACCATGATGAAAGTGAAGTCAGCGCAAATAGAGGCAACTTTGTGGCTTGCATGGAACTTTTGAAAGTGTTCGATACTTTCCTTCAATAATAAAATGCTCCATCAAATGCTTCCTATGTCTCATCACAATCCCATAATGAAATGATTGTGTCTTGTGCTCATGAAGTTACCAATGTCATTGTATCTGAGATGACAAAGTCCACAATGTACGCCATCATGGCAGATGAGGCAAGGAATGCACACTGTGTTAGGTATGTCTCGGAGGGGGAAGTGAAAGAACGTTTCATAGCACTTTATAGAGATAAAGTCATTTGATACCCTGTCCATAACAAAAGAGCTGCAGCAGCATCCACAACAATGGTCTCACAGAGCTTATGTGTGTAGCACAAACATACGACGGTGCCGCTGTTATGAGTGGGTCAACTGGAGGGGTCCAAGCACATTTTAGAAACCTCCTCCCTCAGGCTATCTATGTGCATTGTTATGCTCACGACTTAATCCTAGTATTGTGCCACACTTGCACTGCTATTCCAGAGGCAGTGGAGCTCTTCAATCTCTTAGAGTGTGTGTATTTTTTTATTAGCACGTCACTTGTCCATCATCACAGGTTCAAAGAAGCTCAGTCCAGGCTTGGACTAACATCAGTTGAGCTAGTGAAACTTTCGAACACTCGCTGGGCATGTCAACTGCGTTCAATCAATGCAGTTCTAGATGTATTACCTGCAGTTCTTGAAAATGCCTCTCTGCCGTTGGATCCCCAATGGCTGTTGGTCTAAGAGCCAAGCTGTGCAAGTTTACAACAATCTATGCACTAGTGATATTTCAGGCACTCCTCTCTGTCACTCCAGCACTTCATAAGTTCCTTCAGAAGGAGACAGTAGATCTAGCAGAAGCATTTATTGCTAAGCAAGATGTGCATGACACCCTGAGGGGAAAACGCACAGATGAGTTTGCAGCTGATAGAGCCAAGGCCGTATGCCACAGCCACAACATCCCAGAGCCAGAACCAAAACGTCATAAAAAGTGTAGCCTAGATGACTTTGTGTTAGAGACAACAGTGGGTTCCAGTACAGATATGTCCACATCAGCAATCTACAAAACAAAGTTGCTTTTCTCCTGTGTGGACAGAATGATTAGTGCGCTTGAAGAAATATTTTGTTGACAACAAATTGGTTTTGCTTCGCCTACATCAATATCATGCTCAATCAGATGTGTTTTTGAAGGCGTGTCCGCAAATAGGGATGGATGACTTCTCAACAGTTCCACCAACTCAGCACGCTTTTCCACAGTCAAGTGAGCCAACAAACTATCTAAGTTCTGAAGTGATTCAGAGTTCTTCAAACGCCCCCGCAGTAAAGCATCATCAGGCGCTGTCACATCTTCCTCCCCACTAAATGTTGTCTGTGCCACTGTACCAACAGTCAAAACAGGACACGCTTCTGAGGAGGAGGAATCTGAGAACTCAGATTTAACCTGAGATGATACATGAACATAATATGGTTTCAACAAATTTATGTGGCAAAGTTTGTGGTTTGTTTTCCTGCGGTCTGGCATGGACAATTAGATAGTTTTGTTCTGACAGCTAACGCACTACAGTATATGGACCGAGAAACTTTGCTTGGAATGGCGATCCCACCATCGGCAACAAAGCTAGTACTTGGTCACCCTCACTAAACTGCTGTGTCTCAGAGCGCTGGTCATACCAATACTTCATCCTAGCCTGAGATTTTTCTAGTTTTGTTTTGCCAGTTCACCAGCCATATATAGCCTGTGTCGGAAACCATTCACATAATCTATCAAGTTAGGAGGGGGTTCATCTGTAACCCACTCATCACAAAGTACTGCCAAAGGTCCACGCACCTTGTGACCAAAGACGAGGTCATTAGGACTGAACCCAGTACTCTCTTGACACACCTCCCTGGCAGCTAAAAGCAACCATGGCAAACCTTCCTCGCAGTCCCTGTTCATCTCTGTGCTATATGCTCGCAACAACGACTTGAGAGTTTGATGAAATCGTTCTAGAGCACCTTGGTTTTGTGCATGATAAGCAGATGCTTGGTTATGCTTGATGTTAAGTTGCTTAATAACTTGAGAAAACAAATGTGATGAAATGTTTGACCCTTGGTCACTCTGAATGATCTTCGGGGAGAAAACTGACAAACTGTTTGAATCAGTCTTCTTAATAGACTGATTTGGTTTACCTGTTACTTGGCATGTATGGCAAGTCTTAATGTAAGCTGCCACATCACGCTTAAGATGAGGCCAAAAGAAGTAACGCAAAATGTGACAGTACGTTTTCTCAACTCCCAAATGCCCTGTCTGATCATGCGAACATTTCAAAACTGTATTTCGATACTTAGTTGGCACCACTATTTGAACTACCGGATCACCCACACAATCAAAACCCTTGGGCACCTCACTCTGCAGGAAATACCCAAAAGCTGCACTTTTAGCGTCATTGCTACGCCGCACCTGGTCAAACAGCTCACTCAAAGCAGCGTCAGCTCGCTGTTCACCACTAAGCTCCTGCTGTGAGATGGGAAGAGATTCAGGTACATGTAACTCTCTTTCTAAATCACACTCTTCCTCCTCAACTGAAGAATCTGACTTAGCGCTAGTCATTGCCCGTGTCACAGCACAAACTGTGAAGACCTCAGAGAAGTCCTGTTTACACTTACAGTATATCTCAAAAGTGAGTACACCCTTTAGATTTTTGCAAATATTCTGTTATATCCTTTCAGGGGATAACATTATCCTACTGAAACTTTGATATAACTTAAAGTAGTCAGTGTGCTGCTTGAATAACAGTATAGATTTATTGTCCTTTGAAAATTACTCAGTACACAGCTGTTAATGTCTAAACAGCTGGCAACAAAAGTGAGTACACCCCATAGTGAACATGTCTAAATTGTGCCCAAAGTGTCAATATTTTGTGTGACCACCATTGTTATCTAGCACTGCTTTAACCCTCCTGGGCATGGAATTCACCAGAGCTGCACAGGTTGCTTCTGGAATCTTCTTCCACTCCTCCACGACGACATCACGGAGCGCACGGATGTTGGACACCTTGCACTCCTCCACCTTCCTCTTGAGGATGCCCCACATGTGCTCAATTGGGTTTAGGTCTGGAGACATACTTGGCCAGTCCATCACCTTAACCTTCAGCTTCTTCAGCAAGGCCGTTGTCATCTTGGAGGTGTGTTTAGGGTCATTATCATGTTGGAAAACTGCCCTACGGCCCAGTTTCCGAAGAGAGGGGATCATGCTCTGCTGCAGGATGTCACAGTATATATTGGAATTCATGTGTCCCTCAATGAAATGCAGCTCCCCAGTGCCGGCAGCACTCATGCAGCCCCAGACCATGATGCTGCCACCACCATGCTTGACTGTAGGCAAAACACATTTGTCTTGGTACTCCTCACCAGGGTGCCGCCACACACGCCGGACACCATCTGACCCAAACAGGTTTATTTTGGTCTCATCAGACCACAGGACATGGTTCCAGTAACTCATGTTCTTGGATTCATTGTCTTCAGCAAACTGTTTGCGGGCTTTCTTATGCATCGGTTTCAGAAGGGGCTTCTGTCTGGGGCGACGGCCATACAAACCGATTTGATGCAGTGTGCGGCGTATGGTCTGGGCACTGACAGGCTGACATCCCACTTCTGCAACCTCTGCAGCAATGCTGTAAGCACTCGCACGTCTATTTTTGGAAACCAACCTCTGGATATGACGCTGAGCACGTGGACTCAACTTCTTTGGTCGACCCTGGCGAGGCCTGTTCCGAGTGGAACCTGTCCTGGAAAACCGCTGTATGATCTTAGCCACTGTGCTGCAACTCATTTTCATGGTGTTGGCAATCTTCTTATAGCCAAGGCCATCTTTGTGAAGCGCAATAATCCTTTTTTTCAGCCGCTCAGAGAGTTCCTTGCCATGAGGTGCCATGTTGTCCAGCATTCAGAGAGAATTGTGCCCAAAACACCAAATTTAACAGCCCTGCTTATCATTTACACCTGAATCCTTGTAACACTAACGAGTCACATGACACCAGGGCGGGAAAACAACATCATTGGGCACAATTAGGACATGTTCACTATGGGGTGTACTCACTTTTGTTGCCAGCTGTTTAGACATTAACAGCTGTGTACTGAGTAATTTTCAAAGGACAATAAATCTATACTGTTATTCAAGCAGCACACTGACTACTTTAAGTTATATCAAAGTTTCAGTAGGATAATGTTATCCCCTGAAAGGATATAACAGAATATTTGCAAAAATCTAAAGGGTGTACTCACTTTTGAGATATACTGTATCTGGTTCTTTTAACAAAGGAGTAGACTTAACAGATGGGGAGCCATCCTGACCATCAGCCCAAACCCGGTTACCAGCCAAATCAATTCCCAGAATCATATCTATCCCATCGATAGGCAAGGCAGGCCGGACCCCAATGTGGACCTCACCATCCAGTGAGAGATACAACCCCATCTGACACAAAGCTACAAAACCAGAATATTTTCCAGTTTCAGATTTAACTGAATCAAGCACCTCCTCCGAAACAATTGGAATTTTCCTAACTGGAGCACTGAGCGCAATTGGTCTAATATATCTACCACCCATGCAATTTATCCTACTTTCCAGTAGAGGACACTCTGCTTTCCAATGTCCCCTCTCATGGCAATAGTTACAGGCATAATCAAAACGAGATGAACGCGGACCAGGATTCATCTTTGTGGACTCAGACCAAGAAAGTTTTGCAGAGTGACCAACAGCTTTAGCAGTAGCATTATCTACCCCACAGTGTTTTCCAAACTTTCCTTTATGTGCCAACACATACTCATCTGCCATGGTAGCAGCTTTAGAGGCAGTCTCTACTCCACGCTCAGCAATACGAGTGGCAACCTCAGATGGAATACACTCTTTAAACTGCTCTAGCACAATCAGATCACCCACATCTTTAAAAGTAGTAACTTCCAACGCCGAACACAACCTATTGAAATGTTTAATTAAATCTCTTGCAAATTCAACACGTGACTGCTCATCAGACTTCCACCCAGACCTAACCGATAGGCCTCTGTTACCAACTCATAAGCTTTCAAAACAACATCTTCAACAGTAGAATATTTCTGGCTTTCAACTGCACTAAGCGCTGAATAAGCTTATTGGGAATTTCCTGTCAATATCGATTGCAACATCACTACCTGGTCAGCCTCAGGCCACCCTCTCCCATTGACAACATGTTCAAAAAGGGAGAAAAAAGTGTCTGGGTCTCTCTCATCAAACTTCGGTACGATACGCAAGTGTCCCACCACATCAAACCTTTTCAAATTTTGTAAACAGTATTCACCTGAATCCTTAGTATCAGCATTACCTGACTTAATTAGGTCTAACCGGTACTGCTCTAACTCCAATCTTCCGTTTTGCAAAGACTGTCGTTCCTTTTCCAGGCCCAATTTATCCCTCTCCATCTGCAACAGCAATAGCTCTTTTTGTTTGCGCGAACGTTAAAGCTATTGTAGGAGAAACCACAGACTCACCAACATTGTCACTTGAACTTTGTAGTGTAGCTGGCAAAACACCGATTTCCATTAAAGTATCCCTCAAGATAGATAGATGGATACTTTATTTATCCAGAGGGAAATGTAGGCATCTAGTAGCTTAAAAGACATTATACATTATACAATGTTTAACATTACACACCCCCCCCCCTCCCTTAAAAAGTGAAAATTAGGTACAAACACAATTTAAAATAAGCGATAAAGGATGTACATTATAAATACAAATGTAAAAATACAGACCGTTATAAATAATTACAAAAGTAATTTTACAACACTGCAACATTGTCACTGTTTTTGTTTAATGGTTTGAAGTGTATGAAATGTTTGGAAAGTTTGAATTGTTGGAATGTTGGAATCCCCCGGCCATCACTGAGAGGAGTTGTATAGTCTTATGGCCAGGGGGACAAAATAGTTATTGAGCCTGTCTGTGGAGCAGGTTTACTTTTTGTTTGTATTACTACATCAGGTTTACACACACGGGTCTAAAATGACCCATGTGTGTAAACCTGATGTAGTAATACAAAAACTGTTTTAGTTCATAAATTAAGAAAGAAAAAATGAAAATAATGATTTGTTGTCATCAAAAACAAGATATTTAATGAATACTTGGAATATTAAATAATTAAATAAATTTATTTCCAAAGATATAGCAAAGAAACACTCAGCCATGCATGAAATAACATAGGAAACGAATACGGGTCCGTTTGGACCCATGTTGCGCATTAGAAGGGTAGTGATACAAAAGTGATTTTTAAAAATGAAAATAAGACTTTGTGATGATCAAAAACAAGTTAATTGAGGAATTCCTGGAATTCTGAAAGAAATCAAAAAACATAATTCCCACTGCGCCACTCCCCTTGTCCAGATGAGAGTAAACCCTGTGTAACAGATAGAGGATGGAATCATCCACGCCCACCTTCGCCTGGTATGCGAACTGCAGAGGATCTTGTGCATGGTGGACCTGGGGTCTGAGGTGATGGAGCATCAGCAGCTCCATGGTCTTCATCATGTGTGAAGTCAGTGCAACCGGCCGAAAGTCCTCTGGCTCCCTAGGATGTTTCTTTTTGGGGACAGGGATGAGACATGAAATCTTCCAGAGAACTGGGACCCTCCCCAGCCGCAAGCTCAGGTTGAACATACACTGAAGGGGCTCCCAGAGTTCAGCAGAACAGGCCTTTAGCATCCTTGGACATATTCCGTCCACCGTCACACGGTGCATACGAAAATTTGTCAAAGTCCAAATACGTCATATACATGAACATATACATGGTTTACGTTGATATAAGGTAAGGTATAAGTAATATTCAATAATTAAGAGCTCACTGTGTTACGCTAGGGTGCGTTGTTGAACACTGATGTTTTGAGCATGTTCAAAATTACCGGACATACCCGACGTGTGCTTCATAAGATATGCAGACGTTACGTGACGTTACAGTATATCTCAAAAGTGAGTACACCCTTTAGATTTTTGCAAATATTCTGTTATATCCTTTCAGGGGATAACATTATCCTACTGAAACTTTGATATAACTTAAAGTAGTCAGTGTGCTGCTTGAATAACAGTATAGATTTATTGTCCTTTGAAAATTACTCAGTACACAGCTGTTAATGTCTAAACAGCTGGCAACAAAAGTGAGTACACCCCATAGTGAACATGTCCTAATTGTGCCCAATGATGTTGTTTTCCCGCCCTGGTGTCATGTGACTCGTTAGTGTTACAAGGATTCAGGTGTAAATGATAAGCAGGGCTGTTAAATTTGGTGTTTTGGGCACAATTCTCTCTGAATGCTGGACAACATGGCACCTCATGGCAAGGAACTCTCTGAGCGGCTGAAAAAAAGGATTATTGCGCTTCACAAAGATGGCCTTGGCTATAAGAAGATTGCCAACACCATGAAAATGAGTTGCAGCACAGTGGCTAAGATCATACAGCGGTTTTCCAGGACAGGTTCCACTCGGAACAGGCCTCGCCAGGGTCGACCAAAGAAGTTGAGTCCACGTGCTCAGCGTCATATCCAGAGGTTGGTTTCCAAAAATAGACGTGCGAGTGCTTCCAGCATTGCTGCAGAGGTTGCAGAAGTGGGATGTCAGCCTGTCAGTGCCCAGACCATACGCCGCACACTGCATCAAATCGGTTTGTATGGCCGTCGCCCCAGACAGAAGCCCCTTCTGAAACCGATGCATAAGAAAGCCCGCAAACAGTTTGCTGAAGACAATGAATCCAAGAACATGAGTTACTGGAACCATGTCCTGTGGTCTGATGAGACCAAAATAAACCTGTTTGGGTCAGATGGTGTCCGGCGTGTGTGGCGGCACCCTGGTGAGGAGTACCAAGACAAATGTGTTTTGCCTACAGTCAAGCATGGTGGTGGCAGCATCATGGTCTGGGGCTGCATGAGTGCTGCCGGCACTGGGGAGCTGCATTTCATTGAGGGACACATGAATTCCAATATATACTGTGACATCCTGCAGCAGAGCATGATCCCCTCTCTTCGGAAACTGGGCCGTAGGGCAGTTTTCCAACATGATAATGACCCTAAACACACCTCCAAGATGACAACGGCCTTGCTGAAGAAGCTGAAGGTTAAGGTGATGGACTGGCCAAGTATGTCTCCAGACCTAAACCCAATTGAGCACATGTGGGGCATCCTCAAGAGGAAGGTGGAGGAGTGCAAGGTGTCCAACATCCGTGCGCTCCGTGATGTCGTCGTGGAGGAGTGGAAGAAGATTCCAGAAGCAACCTGTGCAGCTCTGGTGAATTCCATGCCCAGGAGGGTTAAAGCAGTGCTAGATAACAATGGTGGTCACACAAAATATTGACACTTTGGGCACAATTTAGACATGTTCACTATGGGGTGTACTCACTTTTGTTGCCAGCTGTTTAGACATTAACAGCTGTGTACTGAGTAATTTTCAAAGGACAATAAATCTATACTGTTATTCAAGCAGCACACTGACTACTTTAAGTTATATCAAAGTTTCAGTAGGATAATGTTATCCCCTGAAAGGATATAACAGAATATTTGCAAAAATCTAAAGGGTGTACTCACTTTTGAGATATACTGTAGACATACGTGAATACGAAATACTTAGATGAATATTTACCTACGTAAATGCAGTACGTGAATACTTACTTACGTAAATACCTACGTGACTACGTTAGAGGTACGTTAGATATAGGCTACGTCGGCTAACGATGAATCCTACAGCCAATTTATTGATAACGAGTGGATACCCTATTCCTACCCTATGTTAAGAATATGCCTGACAACGAAGCAACTTATTAAACGTGTTTCTACAGTACAGCTAGCGTTCAGCATTTTAGCCGTTCTCCAGCATCAGCATGATGTGAACCAAATGGCACTTTTCCAGCTCCGTTGGCCAGACGCTCTGATACGTTTTAAATAGGTAAGTGATAAGCTATCAATGTTTGACATACGTATAATAATTTGTTATGTATTCATTATGTATACTTCAGCTACAAGACCGCTGTGGAAAAGTTGGACGTATTTGGACTCTGACACATTTTGAGCTAATTTTCATATACGCCGGCATATGTTTCTGCCATACGGAACTGTGTATGTCTGGCGTGTTCGGCGTATCGTTGCATCCTAAAAAAGATCACAACTTACCCTTAATTTATATCAACCTATTGCCGATATTTTCTATGCGCCGGCATACATTTCTGTCATACGGATGTGTGACAGGGCCTTTAGAACAGGAAAAATAAGCAGATCCTGACATTTGCGAAGTTGAATATTATAAGTTTAACATTTTTTCTCCTTATAAGGACTCAAATGATCAATTCTGAAAATTGTTGTAAATAAATGTTCTCTTGATCCACTCATTTAATTATAGTTACAGCTTTAATTTAGAAGATGACTATTTGGGTCCTTTTAAGAGTAAAACAACTTGTCAAGATATGCAAATAGTTTTATTTACAAGGAATATTATTTTAATATTTGGTCTATTGTTCATAAAGCCAACATTGCAGTCTTTATGTACCCTATAAGCCTATAAACAACATTGTTGCAAAAAGAAGTCAGATTGTATAAAAGTCTATGGAAACAGTTGGAGTGAGGGCTGTGGTTTTTGACCATGAGTCAGGTAGGGATGGTGTCTTTTTGAGAGATGTATTCTTGAGTGAAAATAAATGGATTGCCATATCCAACTTTAGGGTTTTGGCTTTTTGGCAATTTGTTGGGTACATTTAGTTTTAAGCTTGTTTTTCACTAGCCAAAATCAGCATCTTAAGTAATATCACAGTTAACATCAATTACAAATGCACTTTGATGACAAATGACTTTAACTGTGTTAGCTAGCTAGCTAGCAATATCATTAGCTGTTAGCTATTCCAGCAATACCTAGCTATAGCTCCATGCTCTCTTCCAAACATGGTCAGTTCTGCCTCCAAAAATCCAAGATATAACGGCCGAAATGCCAGACTCAACGCTTAAAAAACGATAGTCCACAATAACCATGTCCACTTCTTTTATACAGTATTTGGTAATGGAATACAGATAAATTGGCCCGAGGCTTTTTAGTTTGTAAAGCTTTTGAAATTTGATGTGAAAAAAGAAGAATGTAAAAAGAAGAAAGGTTCTTGACCCTCCAAATAATTACTTGGCCACTTGCTGAGTTCCTTTGGCTTTGAAAGCTGCATCACTAGCAGATATCACATATTATTCTACTGTCACAGATAACGTAAAGCTTCATTACATCAACATGTTTGATGAAAAAGGTCATGATAGACAACTACTAGATAACTTGGCAAATTTGAAATAAATACGGTTATAAGCAAAATAGAAGATGCTATGAATGTTAAGGTTTATTCATGTAATTCTTAAAAAATGTAACTTTCAACAAGATGTTTGGCATTTCTCATTGCTCCACGACTATTGACTTTCAAATTGAACTCAAAATACCTCGATTCCAGTTCCTTACAATACATTTTTTCAAAGCCCTTCTGTAACTTCACCGATATTCATGAGGCTTAGTTCCACAGTACAGACAGTTAGCATGCCTGTCAGCCAATCACAAAGTCCAGTCTCGAGCAGTATTCTGCTGGAATCACTTTGACTTCTCTTTTGCAATGGGCATTTGACTGGAGTAGAACTTAAAGTCACTTTGCTCCCACAATAAATGCATTCAGGGGGGAAATACGAGCTATCATCAAATCAGTGTTTGCTCTATCCCTTCAGGGTTTTTATAAGAGTGAAAATGTTGATGACAAATCCTCTTTCTTTGTGTGGAGGTAAGAAAAGCTTGCGCTGTGCAATCACACTTCTGCAGTTAGCGGGGGCAAAGAGCTGGGAGGGGCAGCCTGGGAAGAGGTGCTAGCCAAAGGATTTACGGTTCAGAAAAGACAGGCTGCTTCAAAAGCAAAGCAGTGCCATTGTCAGAGAGTAATTTCATTTCATGAATAAGCGCTTGACTGCTTACAGTGACAGCCTAGTCCTCATTCTCTCTGCCCTGGCATCGCTCCCCTTCACCAACCAATGACAGAATGTCATTCCTGCTTCTAAAACGCACAGACCAGGAGGACGGGGCTTATGTGCAACAACCAATATCTGTGCCACGCTGACGAATGTTTAAAATAATATGTGAAAGCAAGAGGACTGTACAGAGACGACAGTGCCTCCGCTCAGTGGGAACCATTTTGTCACTTGCTCAGGCAGAAAGTACACTTGTGGAGGTTAGATTATTTTAGTGAATATCAAACAAACAAATGGCATCCAGCAGAAAACAATGCCCATCAGACACGTTCAGCAACAGCTCAGCTCACATGCAGATCACATGCAGATACGAAGAAAACAAAGCACTTTATAAAAAAGCCCAACCTAATGAGGTATTAACAATCGCTAACATTGTTCAATCTGTAGTCACATTTTCAAAACTCTAAACACTATCCAAGGTGCATAGAGAGACAACAAAGATGTTACGTAGTCAAACAAAAAATGCTGAAAATTGTAGGGATTAGAACAGGACTGTGCATTGGGGTATTTTCATTCTGTACCTTTTTTGTTTTTTTTACTGTATTTATGTATTATATTTTTACACATTTGGAAACAAATGCTGTGTTTGTTGGATTCTTTTTTTTTATCACTGGAAGCAATGTACTGTTGCTGATAAAGCTTTTATTGCAGCAATTGGCACATACTATTTTTATCTACTGTACATTCTATGAAGTAAAAATTACTTATTTACTTGTAGACAGCATGTTGCCAAAAATGCACACCTTCGACACCTAACCAAAAAATGTGTGAGTGGTTTACAGTGGAAACTGGATTATAAACCAAAAAACTATGAATTTGAACAGCAATGCAGTTTTTGTAATGCCATCAACTCTTAGTATTTTGTAAACTATTGTGTTATGATTGACTATATGTTCCTATTGGATCGAAAACATGTGCTAGTGTTTTGAAGGAAGGATTTCATATGGAGCCGGGTTTGCTGTGTTTTGATAGAGTTAGTGTATGCAGAGAATGTGCCACTTGTCTATAATGAAGTGGTGGAAAGTAACATTTACTCAAATACTGAAATTCAAGTTTTTCGCCTTTTATGCAACTGTGTGCTTTTACTCCACGACATATCAGAGGTTTTTATGTATGAATTCAGTTACACACACCTACAGACCACAAGTTAATTTTTTGATAATTTGATTAAACGCAAATCTGTTTTGGAATATGAATGAATAAACAGAATAAATGAAAGCCAGGATCATGACACCCATCGTGTTTCATGGCTCAGCTGATTAGTTTTCTGTTCTCTCTTCGTTGTCAGGCAAACACTGAAAACAGCTATTAATAGTTTATTGTTTTACAAGAAGTAAAATTCAACACATTTTCTTTGTAACGTCCATGTTGTTTCCACGTTAAGACTTAAAGGTCATGAACACACTGAAGTCCGAAGCATGTGAATGCACCATTAACCTGCTCTGCCGTCTGTTTAGTCTGAGTGCAATTGGCTCATTCATTGGTTGTCCCCCTGCACCACCGTGGCAGGCAGTGTGAGCAGTACCCTACAATAGCAGCAATTATGCGAGTGGACAAAGCTGCGTGAGCCTCTCACAGCGTTCCAAATAAAAACGATTTTCATCAACCATCAATGAGTCCAACCAAAAGTAAACACGGAGTAGCATCCTGGAAAACCCATGTTTGCTAACTGCATAGGGATGTACAGTATATCCAGGGCAACATTAGTCACATTTATAGGCAGTACGGCAGGTTTGAAAGCTTCCATTTGCTGTTATCAAATTGAGAGCAAGGTATATCAATCATAGAAGATCCATATTTATTCTCCTTAATAACTAGGTTCCTTTTTGGTCAAAGGAAAATGTTGTTTCTGCCAACAAGTGTAAATAATTGTTTTTACACGAGCAACAACAGCAGTTTGTTTAGAATAACTATGACATAGTTTGAGGCCTCTGAACACCCACACAGGTGTTTTCATTTGTTTCATTCATGTTTCTTGATTCTCTTCTCAAGACTTTGTGGGAATGTAATGCAACTGTACTTGATAGCTCCCTCTATATCCTGGTCAATTTACAACATTATTATCAGCTCATAGAGTTTGGTAACATCATATATTTCCCAGCAGAGCACCAAGCAACTGAAACATTACTTTCATTGATGAAATGTTATGCATTGATATTATTCAATCAATTTGATCATTTTACACGTGAATAATTATGCATACTTCTTCTCTAGTCAAATAAATAGTTATACATCAGTATATATAAGTAGGTATAGAAAAGACACATAAACTACAATACATTTATTCCCAAAAAATTAAATCCATCTTTCATAAGTTTCACTGAAATGGACCAAATGACAAATAAAGGTGAGCTATTGCAAGGAAACCCCTGCCACAGCATAATTAAAAATGGGAAAAATAAAACTAAAGAGTAGCTCGACCTGGGATATCAGTAGCCATCCCTGCCGGGAAAACCTATCAACTTATTATTTCCTTTTTTTCTTCTCTTTTTTTAACCACTCCCCTGTATTGCCACTCACCACTCACACACTAAAGAATCCCACACAACACACTGCTCTAATACTTCTATTATACACACACCAAACATTCAGATTCTGTTAATACCTGGTATCACAGTTTGACTGTCTTTGGAAGAAAGGGTTTTTTTTTCTTCCCTTGAAGAAGTTTAGTTCAGTTCAGTCAAATAAACATGTTTTACAAATAAACTACGTAGTTTCTGTTCAGTTTGGAGTCCCCTATATATTTTTGCGTAAAATGTAATCCAAGTGGAGAATGTGGCGGGTCCTCAACTCCTCCATACTCCAGTAGTGGTTGTTGTTATGCCTCTACTCTCAGAAATCGACCATACAGAAAACAAGATGCATATTTTACAGTTTATACTACAATTAACATAAATATTTGTTTACAATATGTAGATAGTTATTATTTATCTATTAGTCCTTAATTATTTCACAGTCAAATCTCTTACAGTGTCATTCCTACAGTGTTACATTTTTCTCCGATGATTTATTTTCAGAAAAAAATCTACTTTTAACTAGTAAAATAACTTTTATTATGCTCACTCTTTTTCCCCACTTTGACCGTGGCTAAATATGGACCCTTTCTGCAGTATAAACCCCACAATTAAATCTGACTGTCTTACTGAAAAATGTACAAGGGTTCCTTCCATTTGTCATATTGTAATATAACTGTATCTAAAAAAATAATAATTGTTATGATATTGATTTCAACCATATTACCAATCCTACCTGTGACATAACTCATCAAATTGTGGGCTTCAGGGTTAAAAGCCAGCCACACACAGACGAAAACTAATGGTGCACTCAGGTGCTTCATGTCAACTCAAAGTCAAACATTACCAAAATGATTATCAGGAACTTGGCCTCAAACATGGCAGACAAAGTATTAGTGGCTGTGCTGTGTTGTCCATTAAAGGCGCTGCCCCTTCTCCAATTCCAATAGTGAAATACATATTTGAATGAAAATTCCTTTTGTTTATTGTTGTGTTTTGTGTGTGTATACATTTCAGTTGTTACTATCACATAAGTCATACATTATTACAGAAACATGCGATGACTTCTCACAGTCCCGAAAGGCATACTTTTCTCTGGCCAACAGGGGTATGTGTAATATGTTTTGATTTTCCTGATGGCTTACGTTTAAAAATACAAAAACTGCCAACATGCACAGAGCTAGTGGGAAAATCACGCCTCACCACTTATTAGTGCTTATGTTTTATGAGACAAATTTTTATAATACTTTGTATCAACAATGATACATGTAGCTGACATGCAGGACTGATGATTAAGTTGAATAAACACTTGGTTCACTTATGGCAGGGGTCGGCAACCTTTACTATCAAAAGAGCCATTTTGCCACCTCTTCCACCAAATACAATGTGTTTGGAGCCGCAACACATATTTCATAACGCAGCTTAAGTTGTATATACTATATATAGTTATACTATATTTGTTGCATTTATGAAATTACAGAAATACAAAGGAAACTGTTGAGATTATATTGTTATTAGGACAACACCAAACTCTTTTAGCGGTGTCAACTCAATTATTTCTTCCTGCACCACATCAAAGTTCACATACCTGCATAACAGCGCTGTCTGTTCAACATAATTTACATCACTAAATGAAGCATATTCAATTGCCTGTGATGAGTTACATCACAGGCGATTGAATATGCTTCAGCTGAATTGATGTCCTCAATTTGCTGTTTGGTGATGTGTGTTGCCATTTTAATGGCCCTGTCCTTGACGGTCTTTGCAGAGAGAGACATATCTCAAATTTTCTGAACATTTTCATCTTTGTTTTTGAAGTCTGAAAATAGATGCTCTGATATTTTTAAGAATGCTTCTTTCATGTATTCTCTATCTGTAAACGGCTTTCCACGCCGTACTATCTCCTGAGCAGCCACAAAACTAGCAGCAGTAGTTGAGTTTGAAGATTTCATCCATTTCTTGAAAGAATATTTGCTCTGCTCCGCTTTCAGCAGAAGTTTAGAAATCGCTTTTTTTTCACACATCTCCAGCTTGGTACTTTTCGGCAAATGCTGTGTGTCTGTTCTTGAAATGTCTTTCGACATTACATTTTTTGTTGTTAGCTAATTTCTCGCCACATATCAAGCAGACAAGTAAACCAGCATTGTTGGCAGTAAAAGCAAATGCATCTGTCCACGCAGAATTAAACTCTCTTTTTTCCTCCGAGACTTTTCTTTTTTTAGTTGCATCCATTGTTAGCCGGGGGTCGGAAACTCAAGATTAGCCACCTGCAGGGAAAGGCGCCGCGCCCGTAAACGCAGTAGAATGTGACGCATATTTTAGTGGACGAAATGTAAAAATTCAATTAAATGTATTTCAGTGTCACAATATCACCTCAAACTCCAAGATAAGAGGTGTTCCGTTTGAAAG
This sequence comes from Cottoperca gobio, assembly GCF_900634415.1. Taxonomy (NCBI): domain Eukaryota; kingdom Metazoa; phylum Chordata; class Actinopteri; order Perciformes; family Bovichtidae; genus Cottoperca; species Cottoperca gobio. The sequence goes on along the minus strand of NC_041370.1, from coordinate 25,581,397 downwards.
ACTGTCCACTGTGCAACAAAAAAAATACATAAAAATAGTGTTATTTATTTCCATGTTTTTTTTTGTCAAAGCTTCAAGGAGCCACTGCAGAGAGGTTAAAGAGCCGCATGTGGCTCCTGAGCCGCAGGTTGCCGACCCCTGACTTATGGTTTTGCCCTGAACCATAACTGTTGTATAATCAACATGTAACAACTCGTAATCATTTTCACCACTAAGGAACACAAAGAAAAACTGCTGTTTGTATATTATGAGCAAACAGAGTTCAGGATTTGAGCCTTGCCATTGTGTGCAGTTGTCCTAACATATTAAACAGAGTTATTTCTCCCAGACTGTCCCTACAGAGGCCAAGTAGTGCGGCGCTGTGATGAAAACAGACATGTTAATGTGCGAATTGGCCTGGGCTGAGTGGGACACAGAGTAATATGGTTCAGGGCCGGGTCTAACCAGGAGTGACTGTTTTAAAGAGGCGGGAGGACTGATACATTATGCATGAGCGACCTGTGTTGCACGAGTCATGCTGCTTCACTTTGTGCTGTGTAGTACTATTACTGCTCTACTGCGCACTACTACGGACACACAACACATATTTTCTTTAGTCCCTCTGCTAATGTGTGTAGAGTTAAATAGTAATATATATAGCATTGTGTTAAATCAGCAGCCTTTTAAAATTATATAAATATGCATCTGAAATAGAAGTACTCATAAATACAGTAATAACAATCCAGAACATTGACTAAGATGGCACTTAACCTCTAAAATTATGTTGCCATCTAAAACTCAGTTTTAAGCTTTACTTATAAAAAGGCTTGTAAACGTGTAACATGGGGAAAGCGGTCTTTTTTCCCAAAGAGTAAACTAAGTAAAACTCAGCAAGCAGGATGCTGGTCAGATCTGATTCTCAAAGATGACATGAATGAACAGACAGTGACAAAGCCCCATTTCATGATCTTATTGGCCCCACTCTAACTTGAGAACTGCGACTATTCTTACATTCCAGAAGACATGAACTGCAGCAGCAAAACACGATGGAGAACCGCGAAATCAGAGAGAAAGAAACTGATTCTGGCATTAAGAATAACACTTATGTTAATTTAGCAAATGCTTAATTAAAGGGCAATGAAACAACAGGACTCTGTCTTACTTTAACTATAGAGGGCATGTGGGGAGGTGGAGGTGTTAACATGTCCTCTCTGCATCCTTCAGAGGAGAAGACGAGGGCTGGATGTCGGCCCTCATCATTACAAAAAGAGAAAGTCATCGTGGATTAGAGAAAGCTGAAAGCCTCAGTACGCCTGTCCCAACGCTATAGCAGCCGTCCTCATCGTCCCTCCACACTGTCGTCACCAGAACACCGAGTAGGTCAGAACTTTGCCTTTTTCTGTGATCTGAGTTAAATTCTCCCTCAGAGATTAGGAGTATGGTCTATTAAAATAACTCCCTATAATCTCTCGGCTGTTAAAGGTGTTTCACATCATCTAACGGGTTCATTTTGAGTTAATATGCCAACTAGTGAGTTAGAATGGTCAGATATGTCCTGACTCTGACTCTAATCACTAAAGATTGACTCATACTTGTTTGTAATGACTCGAGACTGATCTCGAACTTGTCTTATTTGAGTTTGGCTTCTGATTAATGACTCAAGACTTGACTCATACTTATTTCTAATGACTGAACACGTCATTTAAGAAGTGTCTCTAATGACCCAACACATGACTCAGATTTGTCTTGACACTGCATTTATAATTCTCTTTGCGTTATTCCCATGACCCCTTAATGCAATGACATGCATATCTAGACTTCAGTATGTTGGGGAAGACCTATGTGCTTTGGGCTTTTACTGATATTGGCTTTGTTGTTACTTCCACTGAGTGTAGCAAAGGGGTTTGTAGAGATGAGGAAACAGGCTTAGTAACACATACAGTATATCTCAAAAGTGAGTACACCCTTTAGATTTTTGCAAATATTCTGTTATATCCTTTCAGGGGATAACATTATCCTACTGAAACTTTGATATAACTTAAAGTAGTCAGTGTGCTGCTTGAATAACAGTATAGATTTATTGTCCTTTGAAAATTACTCAGTACACAGCTGTTAATGTCTAAACAGCTGGCAACAAAAGTGAGTACACCCCATAGTGAACATGTCCTAATTGTGCCCAATGATGTTGTTTTCCCGCCCTGGTGTCATGTGACTCGTTAGTGTTACAAGGATTCAGGTGTAAATGATAAGCAGGGCTGTTAAATTTGGTGTTTTGGGCACAATTCTCTCTGAATGCTGGACAACATGGCACCTCATGGCAAGGAACTCTCTGAGCGGCTGAAAAAAAGGATTATTGCGCTTCACAAAGATGGCCTTGGCTATAAGAAGATTGCCAACACCATGAAAATGAGTTGCAGCACAGTGGCTAAGATCATACAGCGGTTTTCCAGGACAGGTTCCACTCGGAACAGGCCTCGCCAGGGTCGACCAAAGAAGTTGAGTCCACGTGCTCAGCGTCATATCCAGAGGTTGGTTTCCAAAAATAGACGTGCGAGTGCTTCCAGCATTGCTGCAGAGGTTGCAGAAGTGGGATGTCAGCCTGTCAGTGCCCAGACCATACGCCGCACACTGCATCAAATCGGTTTGTATGGCCGTCGCCCCAGACAGAAGCCCCTTCTGAAACCGATGCATAAGAAAGCCCGCAAACAGTTTGCTGAAGACAATGAATCCAAGAACATGAGTTACTGGAACCATGTCCTGTGGTCTGATGAGACCAAAATAAACCTGTTTGGGACAGATGGTGTCCGGCGTGTGTGGCGGCACCCTGGTGAGGAGTACCAAGACAAATGTGTTTTGCCTACAGTCAAGCATGGTGGTGGCAGCATCATGGTCTGGGGCTGCATGAGTGCTGCCGGCACTGGGGAGCTGCATTTCATTGAGGGACACATGAATTCCAATATATACTGTGACATCCTGCAGCAGAGCATGATCCCCTCTCTTCGGAAACTGGGCCGTAGGGCAGTTTTCCAACATGATAATGACCCTAAACACACCTCCAAGATGACAACGGCCTTGCTGAAGAAGCTGAAGGTTAAGGTGATGGACTGGCCAAGTATGTCTCCAGACCTAAACCCAATTGAGCACATGTGGGGCATCCTCAAGAGGAAGGTGGAGGAGTGCAAGGTGTCCAACATCCGTGCGCTCCGTGATGTCGTCGTGGAGGAGTGGAAGAAGATTCCAGAAGCAACCTGTGCAGCTCTGGTGAATTCCATGCCCAGGAGGGTTAAAGCAGTGCTAGATAACAATGGTGGTCACACAAAATATTGACACTTTGGGCACAATTTAGACATGTTCACTATGGGGTGTACTCTTTTTTGTTGCCAGCTGTTTAGACATTAACAGCTGTGTACTGAGTAATTTTCAAAGGACAATAAATCTATACTGTTATTCAAGCAGCACACTGACTACTTTAAGTTATATCAAAGTTTCAGTAGGATAATGTTATCCCCTGAAAGGATATAACAGAATATTTGCAAAAATCTAAAGGGTGTACTCACTTTTGAGATATACTGTATTACACAAAAACCTTTTTGCGTTGTTTTGTATCACATTGGTCTTGTGTTTTTCTGAGGTGCTCACATGTTTTTGGAAATGATATACATCTGAGCTTTGACTCACTGTTAGAGTGTCAGAGGCTGCTGACTGCGAGCATATATTGACATCGCAATTATACTTTGACACGGAGGGAAAGAACAAAATAGTCCTGCTAACCAGCAATCTTTTCCACCAATTAAGCGTGGCATGACTTCTGGTGGGGCTCTCCAAGATGGAAATTCAAAGCTAATCAAGTGCGATGCCCTCTCATTCTTCACATCATCCTCCTGCTGTTACTTAACAACATCTTATTTCCACTATTTCCACCTATTTTAGCAGCCAGGCAAACTCTACCCAGCAGCACTTTGCAACCTGGGAGAAGCCGGAGCATCAATGGACAGGGTGACAACAAGACAGAGTGTCAGGGCTCCAAAATGTGTCTATTGCCAGTTAGATAATGGGTTATTTTGGACGTCGAGATGAATCTTCCACATCATTAAGTTGTGTGATGGGGATTTCTACAGAGCGGCTAGCAGGGGGGAGGCACCCAAGCTGAGATGAGAAATGTGACGAGAGCCCAAGCTGTGGCATTTTTGGAAAATGGGACCGCTGACTACACACATAAAATACTATCTATCAACATAGCATGCAAAAAATAGCCTTTTATAGTTGTTGTGGTAGCAGTGACGGTTACACTGTGACATATGCAGTGCTATGGTATTGTAATTGAGTGAGACAATTATTGTATGTCCTTGAAGAGATGGGGAGGAAGGATGTTGATGACTCCCTGTGGCTTTAATTAGAGTTTAAGGGGTTTCATTGCACATCTCTAAGGTCTCCCATTGCTTCTTAATTTGATTGCATAACACATAACTATACATTGATAATGCAGCAAAAAAAGAGGGAAAAAAACATATATAGACATACACAGACACACCATGGTGCTCCATTTAAAAGCTCAATAATGTATGTGGCTTGCAGTTCTTTAACTTAGGGAGATCCCAATATCTAGTGGTAGGGAGCATCTGGACGACACCACTGTTTGTAAAATGATTCATAATCATTTGGTAAACAATTTGATTAAACAAATGATAATTAACGTTTTAATATACTTTTAAAATTTACAAGTATGCAGAACGGCTCAAATAAATTATATTAACATCCAATGTGTTATCACATTTATAAAACTCTACACACAATTAACACAACATCCGTCAGATGTGGAACATACTATTAATACAATTCATGTGTTATTCACAGCATATGCTGTCAATTGTTACGTTTCTAAATTGCTTAAATTTTCTTTACATACAAGCTTATAAAATATCAAAATGATGGATCTTTCCTATCTTCTTTACAAAGCCATTAAACCTTCAACCTTCATAAAAAATGTCTAGAAAGGAAATATTTGTACACCTCTTTATTAAACAGACAAATACAAACATAAAAAAACACTTAATTCAAACTCTTCAGAAACTAAATAAAAGACTGTTTTGATTAGGTCTTTAAACTGTTTCAACAATCACCAACTGAAAAAATGTTCTAGCTGCTGCTTCTCCCCGGCTTCTTTCTCTGTTGGCTGAGCGGTGTTGAGGAAAAAGTTGAAGAACTCGGAGCTTGAATGTCTGGATGTATGGATACCAGACAACGATACTCGGCAATCGTTCTTCACTTCTCCTGGCAGGAGCCTCACACGGCGCACCAAATTGTTGAGGAAAAAGTTGCAGAACTCTGAGCTTGAATGTCACATCAAAACAGCAATCTTCTAGTTAAATCGATATATTTATTAACGTGATAAGTCAAACATAGAAAATACTCTCAGCTGAGGACACAAATCACATCGCCGCGTCCACAGGCTGAATCTCTAAACAAACCCAGGTTGCTGTCTGGCGGCTCCGTGAGGAGTGTGTACAAAGGGTCGTAAACACATAGCTAAATACATGGAGAAGGCGTTAACCTTCTCCTCATTGGTCCCCGTTGGCGCCGTCACGCTCCTTGGTCAGCAGAGTCAGGCAGTGATGGTTGTAGTCCTGTGTCCCTTAAAGGGGAAGTGTCCCTACTGTGCTTACATTCAATATTGTGCTCGTAATACATTCAGTGCAGAAAATACATATTGTGTAGAAATACATATTGATTGAGGTAGACAAATTCATATGATAGTCTTTCAAGTGTGGATTAATACAATCAGCAGTTATTTACTTCTTTTTTTGTTCTTCAGAGGCAGGTGACTTAGCGTTAATTAACACAATTGTTGGCCAAAAAACAACTGACATTGTACTTAGCTGTGTTTAGTTCTGTTAGTTGTTAGCCAAACACAATGTCCAAAACAAATTGAGGCAGCGACCACCATTGGCTGGTTAAGAGTACTTATTTAATGATGTTTTTTTAAATCTTAAATGTAGGTGTGATGTTGCAAATGCCAAACCAAAAAGGGTAGATGATGATGTTGAGAGACCGAGAGACAGATTCAGGAGACAGCCTCAAATACCTATACTGAATGACTGGAAAACACTATTTTTCCTAATAGTGTGATAACAGTGCATACATTTTACAACAACATGTAAAATACATTCTTAATTAAAATCCTATTTTTGTCCATCCTACTTTTATTGTTTCAGGTTGATTTTCTTACCAAGTCTCCTTCAGTTATTATCATGTGCTCAGAGTAATGAGCCTACCGAGCAGCAGCCAGTGGTGCTGCATATGACCCAGGGACAAATATTTTCCCTGAGGCAGGCCCTACTTTACTGGTAAGAGTTGTAGGTGCTGTATGCAGCCTATAGACTGTATATAATATGGTCATAGCTCACAGGCTTCTGAAGAACCTTTGTGAAGCTCAATGTGGGCGGCCACGTCTTAAAAATGCAGAATTTAAAGCCTGAATGTAATATTAATAGGTGAGTTATTTAAAAAGGTACCCCCCTTACAGTTGTCATTTACGGGAAAATCAGTTATAGTGTCCAAAACCATTTTTTCAAAACCGTGCTCAAAACATGTTTATCTCTGCTGTAACGTATTTTGCATTTCCACGTTAGCTTAAGTACAGCACTTCAGTGAATGTACTTAATTATATTCCATCTCTGGTTATGACATAGAGAGATATAAATAAAGTAGTCAGATACATCCTTGTTAATGTATGCATATGAACACACACATAAACACACATGTATGCTTGCTACAAAGCCCGCTCTCATGACCCTCCCGCTTGTACATGTTCATTTGGCATAACAGCCTAATCAGCTACAGTTGTTGAGTCGATATATCAGTGTTTGTGTATTTGGATAGGTGACACTTTGATGACTTTTAGGAGGTGGTGGGTGGGCTGAGAGGAGCAGGGGAATGCAGCCTGAGATCTTGTCAGTGTAACTCAGATGTGTGGGCTCACACTTGCTTGCGCGTACACACACACATGCATCTCTGACAACAGTATGGAAACACTTCACACAGACAATTAATGTCACAAGTGTTCAGGGGATCATCAATAAGAGGTGGCCCCACTGTGTTCATATGAGATTTGGTGTTTCAGGTGTTTGAGCTCAGTCAGATGCAGCTTCCTGTTAATGATGACTTCTTCTCTCTGTTACAACATGATCCTAGGCTTGTGACAACCTTAACTGAGTCACTTGCAAATGGCATCTGTCATTAATGTTAATGATTAAATGACAGATGTTCCATACTTACACATGTTAATAAACGTGTAAGTATGGAACATTTAAGATCACTAAATATTGACACTGGGATTCATTGTATAGCAGCCGGGCATGTGTATAAATGTTCAAATAGACAGGGGCTGAAATACTTACAATATTGAGCACATCTTTGATAGTGTATAATCCTAAGCATAGTGGAATTTAAGTCAAAATGTACATATATGTAGATCTTGATCCTTCCAGTGTGTTGGATTTGGATTGACTAGTTAATTTAAAAAGTTTTATTAAAGCAGAAGCCAAATAATATAATAATAATAATAATAATAATAATAATATAAAGAAAAGGGAGAAAAGAGAGTAACGATAAATACATTTATTTACTATTTTAATTGCAACATATTCACTATTTGCAATACTGCATGTTACACATTTGATAATTCTGCATGCCATAACTTGTGTTAAAGGGATACTACTTAATGTGATAACATGTTAGTTTTGACACTTTTTACAAACAAACCAAAGCTGTAAACATGAGGTTATACAGACTGACAGGTAACTCAATGATCGGACCATGTTAAAAAAATATGATTCATAATTAAATTTAAAGAAAATTGCAAAGAAAAGAAGCATTTTATAAAGCAAAATAACATACTATACTTACTGCAGTAATTATGAATAAAGTTCAGACTGTTCTTGACATTTCCTTCACAATTAGTCAGCTACTCAAGATAATGCGCCTTGTCGTACCAATGTTTTAGAATAAAACATTTATTCATAGAGCACTTAAGAAATTCAACAGCAATAATGCAATTTATGCATATATATATATATATATATACACATATATATACATAAATATATATACACACACATATATATATATATATATATATATATACACACACACACACACACACACACACACACACACACACACAATAACTGTCAGGGTCAGCTGTTAGGAACAGCCATTATGGAAAAGCCTTAGCTCATCTGATGCTCAGTTGAAGGCTGTTCCAGACCCAAGGAGCCAGTACTGCAAAGGCTCAATAACACTTAGTTTTTAACCTGGACTCTGGAGCAGTTAGAAGACCCAGACTGGCAGCCTTGAGGGACCTGTTGAGACAATATGGTGTGAGAAGCTCAGTTATATACTCTGACTCCAGATCAATCAGCCTTGTTTGTTATTATTAGCACTTTTAAATAGATTCTAGAAGAGGCTGGAAGCCGAGGTGTAATAATTGCTTTGTTTTTGGTAAATAGTCGGAGCTTCTCCATAGGTCGGTTGTTGAACAAGGCCTTACAGTAATAGAGGCAGGAGGATATAAGAGTATGTAGAATTTTCTCATTGTTACTGAAGCACAGAACAGATCTTATTTTGAAGATTTTCTTCTGTTGATAAAAACACGACTAGACTACTATCTTGACATGTTGCTACAGGCTCAAATTACAATCTAGGATAACACTCCAATTTCTGTGGCTGCCTTTATGCTGGGATTGAGGAGGCCAAGAAACGGCTGCATTTGTGATTAGACGTGTTCTAATGTGCTAATGATGAGAAGTTCTGTCTTGTCAGTTACATTTTAAGTGTTTTGGGACATCAAGCTTTTTATGTCATATCGGCAGCTACAGTATGTAGTAAAGCAAATGCACTGGTGTTAGAAGTAGCACTGTGCAACTCCTTCAGCGACAGGCTGCTTCACCCGCGGTGTCTCATGGAGAGATACCGTAGGTCCTTTCTCCCTGCAGCGGTCAGACTGTACAATCACCACGGCCCCTGGTAGACCACCACACCAACAACACACTGTTCCACCACTGTGTGCAATTATCACTGCCATGTGCATTATTCACTTTAAAAAAATGTTGTCAACCACTTTGTGGGATTTACCTCGGCTCACAGCAAGAAATACTTCCAGAGCGTCTCATTACGGCCTCTTAGAAGTTTACGCTGGGCAGAGCAGATGTCTCCCTGAAATGAGACGTTGATTTAGCTTCACAGTGGACTGGGAATTCATCCCAGCACTGTTAGCCACCAGTAGCAAGGAAGCTGCAGTGTCAGCAAGGACCTTTTTTGGAGGAGAGTCCAGGTCAGGGAGAGTCAGAGCTGTAGTAGTGACAGTTAAGTTTGAATCTTGGAGCTATTGCTCTGAAATGTTTGGTAATATTAATGAGTTACTGAACTGTGTGGAGTCAGCCTGTATGAGGTCATGAGATGTGTTCTAGTTATTAGTGGAAGAAGCCTTCAGATCTTAAAGGGAACATTTGCAATGATTTTCAACCTTATCTATTTCAATCTGAGTTAGGAAGTATATTTTCACATCTAATTCAGTGAATGAAGGCTTTATTGCGACCAAACCTGAGTTTGCACTGCATCCTGGTATATACAAGCACAGCCAGCAAGAGATGAAGATGAAGTTATTTGGATTGGCCCCCCATTCTGGACATATTTATGCTGAGATGACGCTTCATTAGCGACAGCTCACAAAATAACGTTTTTGATAACATGTGGTGTGATTCAGTAAGAACATTTATTGTGGCAAAACAAGTACCAATTGCTTCAGCTCTGCCACCCCAAAGTTTTTACCCTTGTGTTTGCATGCAGAAAGAATGTATTTTATATAGCGCTCTCCATTCTTGCGATCACTCAAAGCACTTTACACCCATTCATAAAGAGTCAAAGGCTACCATACAAGGTGCACAGCAGCTCGTCAGTAGGGATAACCACACACAGGCATCTAGAGCAATTTGGGGTTCAGTATCTTGCCCAAGGACACGTCGACATGAGCACCTTAAGACTTTTATAATTCATGAAATATGCAAGAACACAATGATACAAGAGATAGATAGTAGCTCAATGGTGTAACGGAAAATGTGTAACGGTACGATCAAGACAGAAGGGAGGTGGGACTCAATTGCACGACAGAGGCAGATAAATGTTGAATGGAAATAGTCTTTACTGAAAACTTTGCAGTTGCTATGGTACACGCATAGACAGTTGATCATACAAAGTATCAAAGGGTAATCCAGGAGCAGAGTCGGGTCACGGAAACAGTTTTGGTACACGGGCAGATACTCAGCGTAACAGCACAGCAGACAAGGATCAGGCAAGGGCAGAATCGAGTCACGGAAACAAGGTCGAGGAAGCAAACACTTGGGAAACAGGAAGACGGGACTAATGCTGGAACTCTTGACATCAAAGTACGAAGACGAACTGGCAACGAGAGACAAACAAAACAGACTATATATACACACCAAGAAGTGAGAGGGAACGAGACACAGGTGAGGACACTAACAAACAGATTGGGAACACCTGGGGGTAGGAAGTAGAAACAACAGAGAACAGGTAATTAACAAAATAAAACAGGAAGTACAAACACAACACAAAACATCTAACGAACAGGCCGAGACCTAATAAAACGCCTCTTTGTATAAAAATAATATACTGAAATCCTCGTTTGAAATCATCTAGACTGATTAATTATCCATGTTCAATTGTTTATTTATAGTCTTTATATGTAGAGCTTAAGCTGTCTACAAAACTATACAAAAGAAAACATTTCTGACATTTTACCATGTACCTAAATCTATTTGGAGTTGACCCCCACCTTCAAAAAAGAAACAGTTTGCCTTGACTGAGTCTAAATAAAAGCTGTGTATCTGTTATAGATAGATGGATATAAGAAAAAAGGTCCATTAGCACGCACCTAGGAGACGATCCATAATTTCAGTTTGTCAGTGCTTACTGTCCAGTCACCAAGGTGTCAGCGCCATCATGCTTCAATATCTGATCACGAGGTTAAGATATTCTTCTTACACACAAACTATATCTTGTTCAGTCAGACCGGAACAGTGTTTAGCTCTGACATTGTATTCTGGAGGTCTTTGGGTGTGCACCACATTTGCACGCCACATCTTTACTCTCCAGGTAACCTCTTTTCTGCAGTCTTACCTTGAAATGCCAGGTTCCTGATCACAATTGGTTAAAGCATTTCCAGTCCCACCCGCCTCGCATAGTTTACGATTATGGGAAACGTGCTAGGCGGGAGACTGGAAAGCCTGAGGTACCCTGTTATTAAGCTGCAAGACTTGATGGAGGGGTCGGATTTCTTTGTACAGGTTAAGGTAAAGATCACACCTGTGGAACATCAGTCAACCGTTCTTCTTCTAGTAAAAATGTAAACAAAGTTATTGAGGATGAACCTTGCTGAATGTCTGAATGTAGTACTAATAGCCTATTTGTTCACATTTAGTAAGTGTGGGAACTCTTGTTGCTTTGGATGCTAGCAGTTGTTTGCTCTGCACAGACATCAACCACCTGGATTTCCTTTAATACGGAAGAAAAAGTTTGAATATGACGATGAGACAAGATCTGAAGTTGTCTGTGCATTTTGATTTGACAGAGATATGACTCTGAGAAGAAATGCTTTGACGTTTGTGGTGCAGTGTGACATCGGACCTCATCTGAACAACATATTTTTATTCTTTTAAATCACTAATAGACAGATCCATATCCAGATTGATTTTTCTTCACAGACAGCAGTGGCACAGCACCTGGTTAGCTGGAGTCATAGAGAGCGTCACTAATATAAAACCAGTGAAACCACAAAGCAGATGAAAATAATTCTAAATGAAGGACATACACACAGGACAACTTGTCCCCTTAGAGAAATCAGAGCCCTGTAAGTATGACATGGAACTAGAACGGTCCATCTTTGATGTTGTGAGTAACAGTAATATCTTAGTTTGGAACCAATTCCATTTCCTTTAAAAGTTTGACCCCGGCCGCCGGTAACTTGGAGCTCTATCGTAATGATGTAGCCTTGTGTGGAGCAACCTGATGGAAGAAAAGACCTGGACAACCCATTAATGCTGACCACTGAACCACAGAGACCTTTAATGTGCTGTCACCAACTATCTGCACAGCTTTGTCTTGCCAGCAGTTTCTCTGGAAAGATATCACTCTGATTTGTAAAGCAGATCGATATGCAATGATATGGCTGAATTAATTGGCAATCCATCATATGTTTGTACATGTAGACAGTTCTCTTATAGCTATAATTCCTTTGGTTCAGTTTTATTTTGCTTCCATAATCAGTTCTGTAATGCTGTGTTAATGCATCAATAAAGTTTGAGTTTCTGTAGGTGGCACTTTTCTCTTGTCTGTATAATGCTGTATACTCACTTCTTTTACTTTTTTATGCTTATTCAAACCTAACTGAACACACACAATGGATAATTTCCTTTACAGTTAAGTATTGTTTGCTTAAAAGAAAAGCAGCTTCTCTTTGCTGACAAATTATAGTACAAATTTAGCTAAAAGTAGATTGCAGTTCTATGTTTCCTCGTCTAGTAAGAACAGTGAAAGTGAAGGTTAAAATGTGTTTAATGGTGTGTATTCACCGTGCACTGATAGATGTTTGCAACACTGGATTCTGTAGGGTTTTTATTCAGATTGTTGCAGAAGCATAGAGAAAAAATATCCATAACGTGGCTATAGGTTGGAATCACAAGTCAAAAACATCCTAGATTAATAGGAGAGCTTTTTCTGCAAACACATTCAAGATATTAAACGGCATAATCATTAGTCAATGAATTCAGCGGATTTTCAGTAATTTCTCATTGTCATACAAATCTGCCAGAGGCTTTCAAAACTCACAGAGGTAATGTTAATTAGCAAGCTAGCTAGAGATTTTTAAATCTGCCAGTGTGAGGTCACTAACCAGAAATAAAGAAGCCTGCTTTTGCCTTCTACTGAAATAAATTATCCTTAGTTCGAGAACATGCTATAAATTTCAAGTAATAAATCAGCATACGGGCGGTGCTAGATTGGAAAGTTTGACAATTGTAGCGACAGGACCTAGAGGGGTCATGGATTAGTGATGGCTCCATTTCATATACTGAAAAGCCAAGTTTCCATACAAATGTAGTATAAAATACAGTTGGATGCCACATTTGAGCAAGGTTAAAGTCTCCTCATCAGTATCCCAGCTCACTGCAGTGTCAGCGAGCCAGTTTGTTCAGGGCTGCTATGACAGAGCGGACAACAATCCTGCTGAAGGGAGCTCTTCTCCATTCAAAGTCCTGTATCTCCAACCAGATGGTAGTGTGAAGTGCTGATTGAGGGGGTGATCAGTGTTATTTTCTATTGTGAGTGGTAGGTGTGGGAGCTTGTGTGTGAGAAGGCAGATGAATATAATGGCAGCATGTCATGTGTGATGCCAGTAAGTTTGTATGCTAACCTGGCTGTGCTGGCTGCTGTTGTTCTATAATTCAGTGTTCAAGTGACTTGTCTAGTTGGGAAATTATAATTATACCTAGCTTCATCGTCCCTTTCCACAGCCACAGGATAAAACTGTACTTTGAACACAAGTTTTTCCATAATCTCATATTGTTCGCCAACAAGTGGTAAGGCCACAAAAATAGCTAATCATTAAAAAATGTGTCATTTCGTCCATCACTGTAGCTTTGTGTGGTGTAATTAACATTGCAGCCTCTTGGGGTTGCTATTGGCACTTCAGACTTTTAATCATGTATATATATGTATATATATATATATATATCCAGGCTTATTCTCCACTAGAACCCTGTTTTTTCAAGATGTGTGTAACTTAACTTTTATCTATGTGGTATCTGGAAGCATCACAGAACTCAAGCTTCTGTTTGTCCATATGAGGATATAAGAGGACTCCACTGCGTTATCAGACACAGTAATATGTTTGAGCTGTATGCCCCATTAGGAAGCCTTTAATTTTTCACTGCAAAGCTCATTCTGATCCACGGAGCCCCTAGGAGCTATATAATGTTGATTTATTTCCCTCTCTTACAGCTCTGCACATTGAGCCTGGAGAGGAGCTCATGATGTACTACTGCAGCTATTTAAACCACTGTTTGAACACTGGTTTAAATATGGAAAGGGAAGTAAGATATTAGCATCAGTTTTGGCACTTTGATTCCAGCCTGCCAGCCTTGTTCCAGACACATTGACTTGCACATTGACTCCTGTTCTCTCTTAAAGGAACACTGAGAAATAGTACATACAAAGAGAGGAGAAACATTGAATTCAAAATAATGATTTTATCAACAAAACAACTTAGGTTTTACCAGCACTTCTTAATGTTTATCAGTTTAAGTGAAACAGGGTTTTAGCTACAAGCTGAAATAAAGGGCATGGAGCCGAATAACATTTTAATAAGTTAGAATTTCCTGATTTATAACAATATAGAACTAGGATGACAAGAATCCCAAACAGTTATTTCATATTTACACACAAAGGCAGAAGGGCCAAACTGCAGCCTACTGTCATTAAATGTAATATAAACTAAAGTGTAGTGTGGCTGGTCTGAACTTTCTGTTCAGGCAACAGCATGAACTGATTGTAGGCTTTGCATGATTTAGATTCATGAGGTTTGAAACAGGGAGAGCAAATTACCATTCTTCACTGTTCAAAATTATAGTTGGCGTACAGTCCTGAGTTATGGAGAAAAACACCTATCTCAAAGGATGAACTTGTCTCTTCCACTCACAAAATTAAGGTTGAGTTTCAAGATGGCCATGGTCCGAGCAAAGGGGGCCATTGCCGCCCCCCCACTTTACTCCCCATCTAGTGTGATCCCATAGCAAGATGGTCTCTAGTTTAGATTAAGACAGACTTGTTTGATCTAAAACAGTAAAACCAGTTTTTTGTATAGCTGGTAGGTAAGAGTTGGAAAACACAATAAGAACATATAATAAAGTATTACCAAGTTCAGGTTCAAATTTCAGATAAAAGGGACAAAAACTTAAATTATTAGACAGGTTTTTCAAAGAGTAACACTAGGCGTTCACATGCTGTGCATTTGATATATTATAATATTTATTGATAAAAAGGCCATCAATATCTATTGGCCTTTACTATAAATAACTATAACCCAATATTCCCTGTCAGTAGTAATGACACAAAGTAAGTGAAGTATAAACATTTTTTTTTTATATTTTTGTATTTATTTTGTATTTTTACAATTCTAATACAATTATGAAAAGATTATAACATTTGTAAACACAAAAACATGTCACATGTCTAAAGCTTCAGCAGTTCATTGGCTACATGATGCACAAGTCAATGGGAGACTGGGCTGCTGCTGGCTCCGTCTGTAAATAAAAGAAGAGGGCTGGCACTTCCTTATCAAGTTGACACTCATTGGCTATTGAAGGTTGTCGATAAGGCATGGAAGCTCTTATTGGCTCAAATTAAGTGTCAATAGAAAGGTCAGAGTTTGGCATCCAATTAGCAAGCATCAAAATACCGCTAATATGCCGTTTTATTATCATCCCGAAAATCGATCAGTTGATTTCAAAGATTGCAACAGCTGTGCATGGGCTTTTATCAATGTGACGATGTTCAAGATGGATATAATTTTACTGGAAACGATCTATAGGACCTCTGCAATGACACAGGAAGTGTTTTTGTTTATTATTACTGATTATAGGATTATGATAAGACTTCATAGGTGAGTTTGCTCAAAGTTATGGGTTTGATTGTGAGTTTGCTTGCTTGTGTAAGATGCCTACTGTACTTGCTGTTGTGATTTTGATCTCAAAACAGTTTTGCTCACTAAATAGACGAGATTCAAAGCTTTCGAACAATATTTGTCATTGCGTAACAACTCCATCATGGCGGCGGGCCGTCCACCTGTTAAGAGGTTAAACACTTTACCTAGGATGGTTCAATAGATGACCTGACATGGAACAGGTGAAAATGGGCAGGTATTTACATTATGTGGGTAGTTGGGGAAAGACTAGCAGATGCGTTTGGCGTATGGGGCTGTCGAATGAAACTTGAGCCAATAATGGTAGTGTCATCCGCAAAATTCACAACAGAGTTCTCTTCGTGTCGAGGCCTGCAGATATGGGTGTACAGCGTGAACACGAGGGGGCTGACTACACAGCCCTGGGGGGCTCTGGTATTTAGCAGTAGTGTGGAGGAAGTGTGACCACCAATCTGAACTGCCTGTCTATTTGTGAGGAAGTTCAATATCTAGTTGCAGACTCGTTGTTGAGGAGATCAAAATGAGTATAAAATGTGTTATTAAACTCATCTGGTAATGTGGCCTCACACATGTCATGTTGTAGCCTGTGATATTTTGGATCCACATATCTTTGGTGTTTGGTGTTGCTGTATATCACCTGACCTAAAGGCAGCTATTTTTGGGTCTGCACTTGGCCCTCACCTCTCCATTCATTCAGGCTTTCCGGTTGGAGAATGATTTTGATTTACTTTGTGATCACCACCTCTTCAACATTTGTTGATATATGATGTCACTTATGATGTACAGTATATTCCTCTGGTGTTGTTTTCCTAGGTGGCAGCTTCCCTGAACACATGCCAGTCTGTGCATTTAAAACAGTCCTGTAGAGCAGCTTCATGGTAAGAATGAGCTGCTAACCAGTGACACCAAAGAATGGCTAATAATTTAGGGTTTAACAATTTTGTGAAGCACTAAGAAAGGAAACATTTTTATTGAGCACAGTTATCGGTTGGAAGTATGAATCCATTAACCAAGCCAGAATGAATGGCAAATAGGTAGAATTTGAGATAGTCAAGGACTTAACAGCTTTATGCAACAGATTAATCCATCTGAAGGCTGTGGTGGCCCTGAAAGCTCACTACAAATGTGTTCTCTTTACTGTTCTCTTTTGTGTTGTCAAGTTGGTTAATATGTTTTCTTAATTTGCTTGTGTTTTGTCTATTTGTATGTGTTTTCTTAATTTGCAATGTGTTGAGTTGTCAGGGCCATCATGGAAGTCTAAACCAGCTCCAAACTCCATTCACAGATAAAGACCATGAAATGTCATTGTAAGCCCTGGAAAAAGGTGGTAAGTGGACTTAAATTAATGTTACTTTGTCAAACATAGGAATGAGTTCTAGTTCCAGCATAGTATGGATCACTCAGAAAATGTTTCATGAAACAGAATATGAATAATAATAAAAAATACATATGTGGTCCACAATTGTCAACTCCCAGTGCCTCTTTTTTTTAGACCAACATCCAGTAATGATGCAGGAGACGATCCTGTTCTCTGTTGTAAAGACACATTCTTACTCTGGGTTGTTCTCCTGAAATAAACCTTCAAAAACTTTCCAGACGTTGACCAGAGGTGATAACTGCTCCACCTGCCATTGAAATTCCCCTCAGCCCACATTTCCTGGGAGGTTCATCCCCTTGTTTGTGCTGTTCAGAGGGAGCAGGCTATTAGACAGTAAACTGATGTAAGCAATCAAGCCCATGCTTGTCCAACAACCTCCACATAATATTTACATTCAGAGCCTCATGTTAGGGAAAAACTGACTTTGATTGCTTTTCAAATGTTTGAAAAGCTATTTTCCCATTATTATTAGTACTACACATTCAATGAATTAAAAAATTCAAGATAATATAACCTTATAAAGATCAAAGTAACAGACACAAAAGAGAACAATTTGCCAATTTTATGTTACATTATGCCTGAGACAAAAAAAGGAAAACTAAAAGCTTTTCCCCTTTGTTTCATATCCTTTCTTTGTTTGTTAAAAAATCTATTAAAAATTAAACGCGCCGGTCAGTCAGTATGGTTTGAGGAAAGTATTACTGCACTTTCAGACTCCAATAATTCCAAAACGTCAAGAAAGACACAAATCTGAAAGCTAACATTTTCAGCACCACTGGAGGAAAGTAAAGGATGATGGGTGGTGGGACTTGACCCCGCGGCTGAACAGCATGACATCATACTTATCTCTGTACAGCCCTGGGATACAACGCACAGCCTGAAGAATGTAACACACAACATAATTACCCCTCTTACAGATCAAATTAAGCCTATTACGATCTCTAAATAAGACTTCCTGCTGGAAATGTGAAGCTATGAAGAAAACTGTCTGCTGTTGATTTACTAGTGCTCCAGGCCACCAAAATGTATGTGTGTGCATTTATACAGACAGGTGGCTAATAGGCCATTTCCACAACAGGAACTTAATGACCTGTAACTTAAGGTATAACCAGTCTGGGGTTCTCATTGTGTTCCTACTGCACTCACCCCTTTTTGATTACCTTGCACGGCGGCTGGATTCTTGCGATAACACAAGAAATGAAAATCCATCATGTCAGGCTTCAAGTTATGCGTTTGTATTTCCCACAGGTAGCTTATTGCTACATAGCAAAATAAATATTGTGGCACAACGGTGCGTTAGCAATAAGCGTGCGTTAGTGATAAGCGTGCGTTAGTGATAAGCGTGCGTTAGCGATAAGCGTGCGTTAGTGATAAGCGTGCGTTAGCGATAAGCGTGCGTTAGCGAGAAGCGTGCGTTAGCGGTAAGCGTGCGTTAGCGATAAGCGTGCGTTAGCGATAAGCGTGCGATAAGCGTGCGATAAGCGTGCGATAAGCGTGCGATAAGCGTGCGATAAGCGTGCGATAAGCGTGCGATAGCGATAAGCGTGCGATAGCGATAAGCGTGCGTTAGTGATAAGCATGCCTTGCTACGTTAATATATTTTTTATTTAAACAGAGCCAAGCTAGTTTACGATAAACATCTACTCCTTCTAAAAGATTATTTAGGATTTGTCACAACTCATTAAAAGAAACGTACTCATTCGGTGAACATTTAATTCTGTATTAATTTTGAATAAACGTGATGTTTCCCAGATAATGCTTATGACGCAGTTTACAACTGTATTTTATAAAACATAAAGAATAATAAAAAATACATTAAAAAGACTCCAGGGACTAAACCTGTACTGCAGAAAACAGGCAGTAAAAAGGAGAATTAGTAGCAGACAACCGGTACAAATATGATGTCTCTGTGATTAAAGTACCACCCCGATCACAACATGTCAGACACTAGAAACTAGAAGAGAGTGCTCATCTATATTTGTCTTTGCAAATAATCCACATACTTTCTTCCTATCCCTGTTCTCTGCTTCCTTCTCCCATAACATAAACTGTCTTTTATGTTCTTTCATTGTTTTCAAGGCTTCAGATTTAATCTTTCTCTTTGACATTACTTTTTCCTCTTGCTCTCTCAACCTTACTTTTAACTTTCTTACTTCCTCAACACTAAATGATCCTCCTTCAGGAAAACCAAGCTTAAAAATGTATGAAATCATTTAAATTAGTTTAAAGTGGCTAAAATAAAGATACATAAAATATCACCATTAAAAGGCTAAAGTAAAGAGATATAAAATATCACTATTAAAAGGCTAAAGTAAAAATATATGTTTTTAGCTTACTTTTGAAGATATTGAGCGAGCTTGCCTCCCTAATGTCTGCAGGTAAAGTGTTCCATAGCTTTGGTGCATAATTGCTAAAGGCTGCATCCCCAATTTTCTTTTGGATGTTTCTGGGAACATTTAATAAACCAGTAGTGGATGATCGTAATGTTCTTGGGGGCACATAGTGTACTAGATAGTTGGCAGTGTAACTTGGTGCGGTTCCGTTTAGGGCTTTGTATACAAGAAGGAGAACCTTAAAATCAATTCTAAAAGTTACTGGAAGCCAGTGTAGAGTGGCTAACACTGGACTGATGTGAGCTCTCCTCTTGGTTCTAGTCAGCAGCCTCGCTGCAGCGTTTTGGATGAGCTGAAGTCTCTCCGTTGTTTTTTTTGGAAGGCCGGTAAAGAGTGCATTACAGAAATCGAGTCGGCTTGAGATAAAAGCATGGATTAATTTTTCAGCATCCTTTTAATTTATAAATTGTCTGATTTTAGCTATATTTCTAAGGTGGAAGAATTATGTTTTTGTCACCTTGTTTATGTGGGATTTAAAGCTTAGATCTGAGTCTATGATAACACCAAGACATGTAACTTCAGGTTTAATCAAAGGAGTAAGTTTCCCCATGTTATTCAGTATCATCTCTCTTTTTGTTACAGGACCTACTAGTAGGATTTCAGTTTTGTTCTCATTTAATTTTAAGAAATTATTGCTCATCCATTTATTTATTGCTGACAGACAGGTGGTGATGGTAAGTTAAGTAATAGTTGTTTCTTCTGATAATTATGAAAACAACGCATGATGAGGGTTTGTATCAATGAAGTCCCTACTCCCCAACACAATGTCACAGGTCATCTACACATGTTGTTTTTATATAAGCTGCAGTACAAATGTGGCCCCCACAGGAGCAGCCAGAGATATGAAGATAAAAATATATATATCTTTGTGGCAAATGAAGATGTGACTCCTTAAACTACCAAGAGACGAAAATAATTTTCCATGTTGATACCAACACCACAGCACTAGATGTATATAAGATCAGGCCTAATTGCTTTTTAATTATATTCCCCACAGTAATAGTGTTTATGTCACTTTGTGATATAGAGTCTTTGTGTCATTGTTACAGGTGTGCTACTGAGAAGTAGGAAATTACTGAGCCTGTTGTTCAACTTGCTTTATGTTGTTTCACTCTCAATAATCTCTACTTGCAGTTCTTGTTGTCTCCACACAGTTTGTCTATCACCACCGTGGCCCCGACATATTACAGACATCAGGTACGTTGGCCTCCAGTCCGTATCAGCACCTCTTTGTTGTGTTACCCAGAGCCACATGACTCTTAAGATAAAAAAAATTCCCAGAACTCTCTCTGTAGTTGTTACACAAAATGACATTTTTTAATTGAATATTGATTTCCTCATCTGACTCTAGTTTTAATGGCCACTGAACATATTTCTTAATGTTGTGAGTCCTCTAAAGTTTCTAATAGGCTATTGACTGTTGGCCCAAATTCAAGGAGAGAGGTCATGGCAAAACTTGACCTCTGATTCAAAATCACATCAGGGGCCTGTACTCACTGAATACATCACAATGAATGCTAAAAAAAAAATATATATATAATATACATATATATATATACACACATACTATACATATGTCACGGGGGGTGTATGGACCCAAATGCAGCACACAGGAAACCAGGAGTAGTGGACATGGAGGTTTATTCACCAGAATTGGCAGGTACAGGAAATCAAAGGACACAGTCAGAGATATAATCCAAACCGATAATCTCACACAGCAGAGGATCTCACTCAGATACAGGTAACCCGAAGTCGGAGATGTGGAAGCCAAGCTCGAGGTCGGGGACAGAAGGCTGGTGCGTATTCCGGGGGTTTCGACGAAGCGGGTAGGTCGGAGAAAGGCAGGGTCGGTAACAGGAAATCAGTCCGGGGGTAATCGCTGGAGAGTCTGGCATAACGTGGAAAAGTACATACATATATATATATATATATATATATATATAAATGTATGTGTATATGTATATACATATATATATATATATATATATATATATATATATATATATATATACAGTATATCTCAAAAGTGAGTACACCCTTTAGATTTTTGCAAATATTCTGTTATATCCTTTCAGGGGATAACATTATCCTACTGAAACTTTGATATAACTTAAAGTAGTCAGTGTGCTGCTTGAATAACAGTATAGATTTATTGTCCTTTGAAAATTACTCAGTACACAGCTGTTAATGTCTAAACAGCTGGCAACAAAAGTGAGTACACCCCATAGTGAACATGTCTAAATTGTGCCCAAAGTGTCAATATTTTGTGTGACCACCATTGTTATCTAGCACTGCTTTAACCCTCCTGGGCATGGAATTCACCAGAGCTGCACAGGTTGCTTCTGGAATCTTCTTCCACTCCTCCACGACGACATCACGGAGCGCACGGATGTTGGACACCTTGCACTCCTCCACCTTCCTCTTGAGGATGCCCCACATGTGCTCAATTGGGTTTAGGTCTGGAGACATACTTGGCCAGTCCATCACCTTAACCTTCAGCTTCTTCAGCAAGGCCGTTGTCATCTTGGAGGTGTGTTTAGGGTCATTATCATGTTGGAAAACTGCCCTACGGCCCAGTTTCCGAAGAGAGGGGATCATGCTCTGCTGCAGGATGTCACAGTATATATTGGAATTCATGTGTCCCTCAATGAAATGCAGCTCCCCAGTGCCGGCAGCACTCATGCAGCCCCAGACCTTGATGCTGCCACCACCATGCTTGACTGTAGGCAAAACACATTTGTCTTGGTACTCCTCACCAGGGTGCCGCCACACACGCCGGACACCATCTGACCCAAACAGGTTTATTTTGGTCTCATCAGACCACAGGACATGGTTCCAGTAACTCATGTTCTTGGATTCATTGTCTTCAGCAAACTGTTTGCGGGCTTTCTTATGCATCGGTTTCAGAAGGGGCTTCTGTCTGGGGCGACCGCCATACAAACCGATTTGATGCAGTGTGCGGCGTATGGTCTGGGCACTGACAGGCTGACATCCCACTTCTGCAACCTCTGCAGCAATGCTGGAAGCACTCGCACGTCTATTTTTGGAAACCAACCTAAAATCTAAAGGGTGTACTCACTTTTGAGATATACTGTATATACAGTATATCTCAAAAGTGAGTACACCCTTTAGATTTTTGCAAATATTCTGTTATATCCTTTCAGGGGATAACATTATCCTACTGAAACTTTGATATAACTTAAAGTAGTCAGTGTGCTGCTTGAATAACAGTATAGATTTATTGTCCTTTGAAAATTACTCAGTACACAGCTGTTAATGTCTAAACAGCTGGCAACAAAAGTGAGTACACCCCATAGTGAACATGTCCTAATTGTGCCCAATGATGTTGTTTTCCCGCCCTGGTGTCATGTGACTTGTTAGTGTTACAAGGATTCAGGTGTAAATGATAAGCAGGGCTGTTAAATTTGGTGTTTTGGGCACAATTCTCTCTGAATGCTGGACAACATGGCACCTCATGGCAAGGAACTCTCTGAGCGGCTGAAAAAAAGGATTATTGCGCTTCACAAAGATGGCCTTGGCTATAAGAAGATTGCCAACACCATGAAAATGAGTTGCAGCACAGTGGCTAAGATCATACAGCGGTTTTCCAGGACAGGTTCCACTCGGAACAGGCCTCGCCAGGGTCGACCAAAGAAGTTGAGTCCACGTGCTCAGCGTCATATCCAGAGGTTGGTTTCCAAAAATAGACGTGCGAGTGCTTCCAGCATTGCTGCAGAGGTTGCAGAAGTGGGATGTCAGCCTGTCAGTGCCCAGACCATACGCCGCACACTGCATCAAATCGGTTTGTATGGCCGTCGCCCCAGACAGAAGCCCCTTCTGAAACCGATGCATAAGAAAGCCCGCAAACAGTTTGCTGAAGACAATGAATCCAAGAACATGAGTTACTGGAACCATGTCCTGTGGTCTGATGAGACCAAAATAAACCTGTTTGGGTCAGATGGTGTCCGGCGTGTGTGGCGGCACCCTGGTGAGGAGTACCAAGACAAATGTGTTTTGCCTACAGTCAAGCATGGTGGTGGCAGCATCATGGTCTGGGGCTGCATGAGTGCTGCCGGCACTGGGGAGCTGCATTTCATTGAGGGACACATGAATTCCAATATATACTGTGACATCCTGCAGCAGAGCATGATCCCCTCTCTTCGGAAACTGGGCCGTAGGGCAGTTTTCCAACATGATAATGACCCTAAACACACCTCCAAGATGACAACAGCCTTGCTGAAGAAGCTGAAGGTTAAGGTGATGGACTGGCCAAGTATGTCTCCAGACCTAAACCCAATTGAGCACATGTGGGGCATCCTCAAGAGGAAGGTGGAGGAGTGCAAGGTGTCCAACATCCGTGCGCTCCGTGATGTCGTCGTGGAGGAGTGGAAGAAGATTCCAGAAGCAACCTGTGCAGCTCTGGTGAATTCCATGCCCAGGAGGGTTAAAGCAGTGCTAGATAACAATGGTGGTCACACAAAATATTGACACTTTGGGCACAATTTAGACATGTTCACTATGGGGTGTACTCACTTTTGTTGCCAGCTGTTTAGACATTAACAGCTGTGTACTGAGTAATTTTCAAAGGACAATAAATCTATACTGTTATTCAAGCAGCACACTGACTACTTTAAGTTATATCAAAGTTTCAGTAGGATAATGTTATCCCCTGAAAGGATATAACAGAATATTTGCAAAAATCTAAAGGGTGTACTCACTTTTGAGATATACTGTATATATATATACGTATATACAGTTCATGTTCAACAATCTCACACAGAATATGAGGACAACCCCCCCACACTGAAACGCTCCCTGTATAGAGCCCCCACACTGTGTTCACACTTCACACATTCTGTTTATTACTGTAGATAACTTGCTTGGGCCACTTACTTACTTCTCTTCTGTTTCTGCGACTTGATGCCATTTTTGAAAAGTAAAAATAAAATAAGTTTTTGGTCTGTGGGCTCAGTGTCCGTCTTCAAACTGCACTGAATTACTCGCTACGATCGACAAGGCTTCTTTGCCTCTGATACCACTTCCTGTTCATTTGCATCATAAAATGTATAACAAAGGAACAACAACAACAACTATATATTCATGGATTGCTCACTACGTCCTGGGAGCACACCGTACAATATTATCCAAGTGCAAAGGAGATAATCTACACAGTCACAGCATCAGCAAAAGCCTCTGATTCATCAACAGACTTCACGCTATGCATCCTGGGATGCATAATTAGATTGAGACTCTTCAGCTAACGGCTAACGAAAACAAAATCTCCTTTCAACATGGATAAATAATCACAGAAGAAATTCATTGTCAGATTTATAAGCTTTATGAAGTCTTTAAAAGCACTGTTGTTCCATGATAGATTACAAACACCCTGAAAATGGTACAGCCTCACCTAGCACACTGAATTCTAGAGATATTCTAGAAATAGTTAACCAAAAAGGGTTAACCAATGTGTTTATTGCAGTTGTAGTGTTTAGCATATTTATTGCATTCTAAGTTTTAGAGTATTCTAATTATTCTTTATATTGCGTATTGTATTCTACAGCTATACATCTCTTTCTTTTACTCTTGATATATATACTGTGTATTGTTTACTCCTGTGTAATGTCTGTCAGTCAGTAATCAGGGCAAGAATACACAAAATTTGACCAAACTGGTGAAATTGTGAGAGCCTGTCAAAAAATACTGCTATCTTATAATCTTCACGTGAAGCTGATCCATCTGTGTTTACTGTGGGACTCGGGACTGGGATGGGAATTTGTTCCGTCTTCCTGCCGGGGCAGCCAGGAGAGCAGCCTGCCGGAGGAGGAGAGAGGTCTGCACTCGGCAGTCACCTCTGTCATATGGAGACTTGGGCTCAGCCAGAACCAGCCCCAGCCCTGCAGCTCTACAGCTCTACTGGACCTGTGTAATGGCAGCAACAGGAAGTTCCCCGTGATTAGACCACAGGCGCTGTGATGTTGAGCTAACTGCTAACCTCCCGGCATCAGTGAGGGTATGGCAAGGGTTCGGGTGGTTTTCCCGTTTTTGCCACTTTGAATGTAATCCAATCTACAAACTATCCTAAACTACTCTGGACCTCTTCACCAACACTTTTAGTCTTCAGTACAATCAACTAGTTACTGAAGTCTCAAAACAGGTTAAAAAAGAATACACTTCAGACGATCAGAGTCCGATGCTAAAGATTGTATTCTTCAAAAACAGAAAAAACCTGATTCTGTCCCGGGAACAGACTAAAGACACATTAATATAGTTGCTCTCATTTAGCCAAAATACCCCTTCCTTATTGGTGGAAAATGGGGATGGACACCCACTTTTCTTACAAAACCTGCTTTTCAGCACTTTTATGTAGGTCACACGTGTGATATGATCTTCCTCTTGTGGACAGGTTGTTGCTGACATCAGCATTTATGAGGGTTCTTTGTGGTGTGCCAGAGCTGCTGGTAACCCTAGTGTTTTGATCATGCCCACACCTCTCTGGTGATCGGGTGCTCACATGTTGCTTCGATGTACACACCCCTGACCCCTGATCGTGGCTCCTCACTTACTATCCCCTTCCAGTTACATTCTCACAGTCTACCTTGCCACTGGACATGGATACAAGTTTACACGCCGAATACATTGATTATATAATGATACAAGATTACAGGCTGAATACATTGAGTATCTTATATAATGTAGAGCAGTAGAGCAACAATGTTTTAAATTTAAATTCTGTAGTGAAGTCATATAAATGCATTTTTAAAAGTTCAAATGTTACACCATGTATGCACCATTGACACCAAGTGTCAAACTAATCTGACGCCCCCTGACTAGAGATCAGTTACTGATTGGATGCTGCAGCTGATCGCACTGATCTGATACATCTCTGAAGTTTCGTACCGCAGTGAAGACAGAGAACAGATCAAACTCTAGTGTTTCACTCTAAAGTTTTATATTTGATTTGTTTTCTAAATCACTATCTAGTTAAAAATCTGTAAACTGTAGATCAACACAACAAAACGGACCACAAACAACTTTCATTTATTAGAAAGATTTTTCTTTTTATGATCTGTTAATTCTCCCATTATGGATATTACATTCAGAGAGAGTCTGTCTGTCTGTCAGCAAGAAACACTTTATACAATTATAATTTTATTTATTGTCATTTCGATTCAGTGACATGTGAGGCTGATCATTCCTGAGCGTCGGGTTTGATATGAAATACGTACTTTTTTTGCTGAAACATTGCATTTTAAAACCTTGAAGTTGGGCTGAATCCATTTGGAACAGTAGCTAAAGGCCCTGTCACACATATCCGTATGGCAGAAACATATGCTGGCGTATATGAAAATTTGTCAGAGTCTAAATACGTCCAACCTTTCATCGGATCAGATCGGAAAAGTGAACATATACAGATACGCATGTCTAACCTATTGATAACGTATCACTTACTTATACAAAATGTATCAGACGAATACCCAACGAATGCATAACGTATACAAAAATATGGCGTATACAAAATATCAACAATACGCTGGTTTACGTTGATATAAGGTAAGGCATAAGTAGTATTCGTTAAGAGCTCACTGTGTTACGCTGGGGTGCGTTGTTATAAGGTAAGGTATAAGTACTATTCGTTAAGAGCTCACTGTGTTACGCTGGGGTGCATTGTTGAACGCTGATGTTTTGAGCATGTTCAAAATTACCGAACGTACCCAACATGTGCTTCATAAGATATGCAGACGTTACGTTACGTTAGACATACGTGAATACGGAATACGTACGTGGATACTTACCTACGTGAATACAGTACGTGAATACTTACCTACGTAAATATAGTACGTAAATACTTACGTGACTACCTACGTGACTACGTTAGAGGTATGTTAGATATAGGCTACGTCGGCTGACGGTGAACTTATTAAACATGTTTCTACAGTACAGCTAGCGTTTTGGGAGCTTATTGGGGTTTGAATATAGTATATAGGGTCCCTGTGATTAGCTCATCCTCACTTCTTCACAGCACGTCTTGATGAATACATCAACTTAGCATCAACCCAAATGATAAGTTTTGTATAAGTAAGTGATACGCTATCAATAGGTTAAACATACGTATAATAATTAGTTATGTATTCGTTATGTATACGTCAGCTACAACACCGCTGTGGAAAAGTTGGACATATTTGGACTCTGACAAATTTTGAGCTACTTTTCATATACGCCGGCATACGTTTCTGCCATATGGAACTGTGTGACAAGGCCGTATGTCTGGCGTGTTCGGCGTATCGTCTGCGTCCTTCGAACGATCACAATTTACCCTTAATTTATATCAACCTATTGCCGATATTTCGTATACACCAGCATACGTTTCTGCTATACGGATATGTGTGACAGGGGCTTAAGCGACACAGAAACACAGAAACACAGAAACATAATGTCTATTAATATGTTGTACTATGTTATTTTGTCTTGGTGATACACAAACACAGGCAGAACTTTTTGATGCTGTTGAACTTTTATTTGGGAAGATATATTTGGTCAAACAATATTTACCAATATCAACAAACGCTACAATATAATATTGATTAAATTACACTACAAGCTGATAAAAATGTCCATTTCAGTAAAAAACACATAAAATAGCATACAGTACAGCAGTGAAAGGTGTAAAGCTCAAGCTGCCTTGTCTCACCCTGAAACTCTCTGGTTTTCTGATAAAACACAGTGAGGAGCTGAAGGTTTGTGATATACATTAGTTACCACTCCACAGGAAACAACACAGCTTGTGCTTCTTGTCCTTAAATTCACATTTGTTACTTGAACTTTGATGATAACATTTGAGTCACAGAAAACATTAACAACCAAAAAAAAGAAAAATAAGCACAATGATAATTACATGAGAGGCTCCGACTGGGTGGCGCTCTTGACAAATTGGTATGCTGAGAGAGGCCTCCGTCCCCAGACTGGTGCACATGTAAACAGAGGCAGGGATGATGGAGTAGAGATGTTGTTGCAGGGCAGCTCCCTCCTACTGGAAACCAGCTGCTCAGGTCAGGGATCAGACTGGGCAGGAGCACTGTGGTGACACGGTAATGACAGCAGCTACCTGTAAAACACAAGCAGAGCAGACAACAGGTATCAATCACCAAGCAGACACTATCACCTCATGCTTAGCAATTCTCAGCATGCTCAGCCTTTACAAAGCACATGGAGGATGTAGCACTGGTACAGGAGCTGCCTCAAGCTTGTTATTCCCTTTAAATTGGGAATTATGAATTGGTAGGAAACCAATTTGTACTTTTTATTCTAAAAGTGTCACAGGTTGTTGGCAGTAATTTATGATTGGTGGTCAATGGCAGAGTTTTAATTAAGTCCAGGCCGGAGTTCACAGTGCTGGAGATGGAAGTGGTTCATTAATCACCAACTAGACTCGGCTGGTACATGAAAGGCCAAAGCGCATCACTTTTATCTGAATTACAGTTAATAGGTGGCAAACACAAAACATGTAAGTGAATTAATCCCTGTAGGGTAAAAGGATTCTGAGGCTCATGTTGCATTTGATGGACAGACATAGGATGAATCTGATCAAAATATGGATACAGAAACAATTTAGAGGCTTCCCATTCTGTGTTTAATGAATAGACTATGTAATCAACACCTTTAAGGTTAATATCAGCCATGGTTTTTTGACCTAAGCCTTTTCACAATAAAAGGAAACTCCTAAGGATGAACAATTAGCTGCAGGCTATTTAAAACGTTTGTAAGTCGACGGATGAAGTCCACGAGCAAGAGTTCAAAGAAAAGGGTTGATGGACAGCAAACAACTACAAAGAAAGCATCACAGAAACTTGAATAGCTTTGAAAGTATTTTAAATGCCATCATCTTAGCTGGAGATTCAATGGGAAACTACAATGGTAGGCTTACACCCCAAAATTGTGCAACATCGTTTGTGTTTATTTTATAATTTTATTGTGAAGAGATATTTAATGTAAGCAGCACCCAGGTGGAACTTTTGACATGGGAGCAGTGCGCCCCTCCTCAGATGCATTCGGGAAGACGACCTGGATGATGTCTGATTACTGCTGCACATTTTACACGTTAGTAGTTGGTAAAAACAACTTCTTTAAACTGAGCTTTATTTAGGCAAGTGTTATAAAGATATGATAAGTATGTTGAACAGTTCTGTCGAACTTTAGAAACTTTAATATTCCGCAACTGTTGTTTTTATGGGTTTCTTTTAACTGAGTATAGTCTTACAGGTAGGTCGCCAGGTTTCAGGTTTAATTTCTTTGTATTGTTTTTGTTTGCGCTCTTACATGTTTAAAGAGCTTGAAGGTTCAATGTGTAAGATCTGTCAGAATGTATACATAAAACATTAAAACAATGAACTAACATTATCAACAGTGTGTGAAGAGGTAACAGTGTTGACATTATGTTAAAGACGTCTCTGTGTTGTGTTGCAGAGCTATCTACTGAAGTTAGCATGCTAACAGCTAGCTGCGCTCCGTCCAGTCTGTAATACCACTTGTTCCTGTAGAGGTGATAGTGAGTCACTGTAGCTGCAGTCTGCCTCAGTACAGAGAGAAGAAGTACAGCTGCCTGACTCAGCAGACTCAGGGTCTACATCACATCCATGATCCCTGCATAGTTTGTTTGATTAAATCCAAAGTGGCAGAAACGAGGAAACATCTCGCACCCTCGCCTCGTCCTCATCGTCCACAGGAGGAGAGGGTGGGAGAGAGACGGGAGACGGACAGATCTTCTGTTAGCCGGCAGCAGACTGCTCTGATTCAGCCGACTCATCTTTCTGTTGCTGTTATCTTACTGTATCTGAGCTGGATTCGTTCCATCGTCTCTGCCGCCCGGACCCAAGCAACATACAAACTATCAAAACATAACGTTACTCGGAGCGTACAGCCCCCAGTGTGACTGTAAACACATGATATCAGAGCTCCACATGAAGACTAGAAGATATTTAGACTCTCAGAGTTTCAGCAGTCTGCTCTAATGAACTGACTGACAGACTTACACAGGAGTAAATAATACACAGTATATAGCTGTATAATACAATACACAACATAAAGAATACACACTAAACAGGTTAATATAGTTGACTTTTTAATAACTGATGTTTTTATGATTGATGAATTTAGATTGTATGAAGATTATACTTCCCCCTAAACTCAGAATTACGCATTACACCTTTAAGGGAATTGCTATTACTGGAAAACAAAACAGTTACACGTTACAGAGCTGTACTTGTTAGTTAGTGGTAATATTGTGCTGTATGTAGTTTAAAGGTGTATTTACTACTGTGATGAGAATAGAACAGAATCATTTTTATATTAGACATTTGCTTTGAATACAGTTTAATATTGTTGTAACTTGCACATTATAGTAGCCCTGATTCACCTATTGAAAGGAGAAAGTGGGTTACGGCGCCTCCGTCGTTATTGTTTTATATTGCTGATCTACACAGTGCATTACATTATGAATATGTCCGTTCCTCACAAGGTGATGTGTGAAATCTTGGAAAAATCTACCTGTTCTGGAAAAAGCTGATCAGCTGTCAGTCTGGTTCAGCAGCTGGAGAGACTTTTGACAGTTTGTGTCTGCACACATGTGTACTGTGCTAATACTAATACATGTACAGTTATCACTGGAGCAGCAGCAGCAGGTACCTGTCTAACAAACACCTATAAAATCTATTTTATTCAAGATTCAAGATGTTTATTGTCAAATGCACAGATACCAGACAGTTATACTGTACAATGAAAAACTTACTTTACTAATCCTCCAACAGCAAACATTTAAAATGAACTAAAAGCAAGAGATATACACAATATACAATACAAAAATAAATAAAGAGGTAAAAGGTATTGCACATAGATTCACAGTACTGTGTTAGTACTGTGAAATTTGAAATATCGCACAAATAAGGCTGACAACAACAAAGTGCACCATGCATTGTTTAAGTTGTGTTGTTTTCACAGTTCAATCAGTTGGGGTGGGGGTGGATTTTAGACTCCTGTAGCGCCTGCCTGGTGGCAGGAGAGTGAAGAGTCTGTGCTGGGGGGGTGTACTGACCCTGATAATGTTTTGGGCTCTCCTGGTGACCCTGGTGGTATAAATGTCCTGTAGTGAGTGGAGGGCTGCTCCTGTGATGTACTGCGCAGTTTTTATCACATGCTGGAATGCCTTCCTGTCCCGGGCAGTGCAGTTTCCATACCAGACCGTGGTGGCACTGGTAAGGACGCTCTCAACTGTACATCTGTAGAAGTTGCTGAGAATTTTGGATGACATGCCAAATTTTCTCAGCCTCTTTAGGAAGTACAGTCGCTGCTGGGATTTCTTGATGTTCTGTCGTGTGTTGTGAGACCAGGTGAGATCCTCGCTGATGAGGGTTCCGAGGAATTTAAAGGTTTTCACCCTGACCACCTCAGTCTCACCTATGGTGAGTGGTGTGTGCTGCACACTCTTCCTCCGTGGATCAATAATCATCTCCTTGGTTTTTTCTGCATTCAGGGAGAGATTATTGTCCTGACACCAGGTCACCAGGTCTGCCACCTCTCTTCTATACACTGCCTCAGCCCCACCAGTGATCAGTCCAATGACTGTTGTATCATCTGCAAACTTGAGGATACAAGTGTTGCTCTGGGAGGCCGCACAGTCGTATGTGAAGAGGGTGTACAGCAGGGGACTCAGCACGCAGCCCTGGGGGTCCCTGTGCTTACAGATCTAGTGCCAGATGTGCAATTTCCAACTCTGACTGACTGGGGTCTGTCTCATAAGAAGTTCAGCACCCAGTTACAGAGAGCAGGTGTCAGTCCAAGAGTGAGGAGCTTAGCAGAGAGTTTGTATGGGATGACCGTGTTAAAGGCAGAACTGTAGTCAATAAAGAGCAGTCTGACATATGTGTCCCTGCCCTCTAAGTGTGTGAGGGTAGTGTGGATGACGGTGTTGATTGCGTCATCAGTGGACCGGTTCTGACGGTACGCAAACTGCAGAGGGTCCAAGGTGTTTGGAATGTTCTTTTTGATGTGGGTCATGACTATCCTCTCAAAACACTTCATCACTATTGGGGTGAGTGCTACAGGACGATAGTCATTCAGGCAGGTCACTGTGTTTTTCTTTGGGACACAATGGTGGTTGTTTTGAAGCAGGTGAGCACAAACTCACTCAGAACCGTACGCACCTCTGCTGATGTCACAGTGAGTGGTGAGTCCTATGTGCGCTCCGTGGTCAAAAACCCTCTCTGGTGATTGGTGTTGAGGACTTTAAAGCGTGCATAGAACTCATTTAGCTCATCTGGTAGTGTGGGTTGGCTGGTTGTGACCCCCTGCTTCTCTGCTGGTAGTCTATGATGTGTTGCAGGCCTTGCCACATGCGTCGGGAATCTGAGGTGGAGTAGAATCCCTCCATCCTCAGTCTGTATTGCTTCTTGACCTCTTAGATGGATCTACACAGGTCGTATCTGGCCTTCTTGTAGTCCTCAGAGTTGCCTGAGGCAAATGCAGTGGAGCGAGCACGTAGCATGGACCGAACCTCACAGTTAATCCAAGGTTTCTCATTTGGGTATGTCCTACAGCGTTTTTTTGGGCACACTGTTTTTTTCACACAAATGCTCATGTAGCCAGTAACACTGGAAGCATATTCCTCTAAGTCCACAGAAGTGTTTTGGAAGAACACTATTAATGTTTTGATGGTTAAAGTCACCGGCTACAGTAAACACAGCGTCCAGGGGTCTTGTGTTTGTCGATGATGTCATGCAGCAGCTCCAGTGCAGTCGTGGAGTCTGCTTGTGGCGGGATGTAAACAGCAAAAATGAACACTGCACTGAACTCCCTGGGCAGGAAGAATGGTCTGCATTTCACCATCAACAGTTCAATGTTAGCCGAACAGTGTCTTTCAACAACCTGTACTTCCGAGCACCATCTGTTGTTCACGTAGACAGAAACGCCGCTGCCTCTGGTCTTCCCTGAGGCCTCCATACGGTCCCCGCGGTAGACGGAATGCGTTCCAAGCTTGATGGTAGAGCGTGGAATGCTGTCCAAAAGCTAGGTTTCTGTGATGATAAGAGCATAGCACTCTCTTATCTCACATTGGGTTGTAATCCTGGCTGGGTAGTGGTGGTCGTGTAGCCCTAGCCTTTAGCCTTGCATGTAGTCCACCCCTCTTGCCACGCATCCGTCTAGACCGCTCTCCCCGTCGGCTGCGCTGCTCACTCACGCTCGGTGCTGTTGGGCGTCCCGGCTTACGTTTGCGGGGTCCCAACGTAGTAAGAAGTCAAAGTCTGTTAAGCCAGTGATTTCCAACCACTGTGCCGCGGCACACTAGATCGTCAGGTGTGCCGTGGGAAATGATCCAACTTTTTAAACTTTTTGATTTATTTTGTTTTATCAATTTTCTCCGACAGTTTTTACCTGTTAAAGAGGGTATTTTGCCCAGATATCAATACAGGTGTGCCTTGAGACTTTGGTCTTTGGTGTGCATTGGACCACAGAAAGGTTGAAAACGACTGTGTTAAGCTACAAGTGAGCTCATGGTGAGCTCTACCAATGTCCAGAAGTGCATCCCTGTCGTATCTCACTGTTGCGTGTGAAAATGTAGCATTATAAATACAAATTAACACTATTATAAACAAAAAACAACGTTGCTGTCGGGAGGACCACGCAAAGACGTCAGCCACGAGGGGCGCCATCATCATCTCATCATCTGTGTTACAAACAGGGAGATCGAAATGCCGTTTCTCACAGCAAAGCACTCATTGTGGGTGACTCCTCCCATCCCTCCAACTGCCTCCTCAGCCTCCTGCCTTCAGGGAGAAGGTTCCACAGCCTCCGGTCGAGCTCCACCAGACTCAGAAACAGCTTCTTCCCCCAGGCTGTCAGAATGCTGAACTCTCTCCACTCCCTCCCACCTCTCCCCCCTGCCCCCTAATAGACCCGGTTTTTACCACACAAAAGAAAAACGGCTCGGTGTGTAAAGGCCTGAAGGCTGTTAACAAAAAGCAAAAAAACATTATTCAGTAAGGTTGCAATGTATTGCTTATGAATTAAACTTTTTATTTGTGAGAGAAGATATAAATTATTTCAAAAGTAAAATGAAAAGAGTGTTATTTATTATCAATATTTATTTTTTAAATGGAAATGTTCTAGAGCTTTGCTGTTGTTTATGGCGGGTGGCAACCAGTGGATAACTGCCACCTAGACTGAGGCCGCTGATCTGCTAGGTAGCTTTTAGGGAAACACATTGACAGAAAAGAAGAAAACCCTGTGAAAGCAGGCGTCTGTGCGGACATCTAATTCAACCCCTGGCTATGTTAATATTTTTCCTTGAGGCTGGATTACCACAGCACAGATCATTTGGAAGGTTTTGATTGGATAAGTGGGTGATTGTGGGTGTCACTGTTGGAAACATGAATGAATCATTAACAGATGAGTAGTGGCATAATTCTGACAGCTGATGTTGTGTTCACACCAAACGCAAAGCAAACTTTCACCTCGCGCTAGTGTAAGTGTTTGAGCCCGGCATCATTTGTGTTCATTCGCGTCACTTGCACTAAACATGCTGGAGATGATACCAACAACCAGAGTTATGAATTTGCCAACAACGTTCCATCAACCATGGCTAAAATAAACACTACTGCTGATACATGTTGGAAGGCCCAGATTGGGGAAACCAAGCGACATCGTGCCTGTGTTCATAATCTCACACAAAGGCGCTCTGGATTTCACTGATTTCACATGAGCTGGTTTACTACAGCAGTATAAACCCAAAATAAACAGAGTTTGCTGTGATTTAATTGCAATAAACGGATCAAAAGGAAGCCAAAATAACTACATCTTGATGCCTGGTCTATCAACACTTAAAATATCGTCACTTAGGCATAAATATATGAGGTACTGATGTAAATCTCTGAGTGCCCACAGGCAACAACGTCAGTGACAACAGGAGGAGGACCACAACGCTCACAGACTCACACCACACATGCATTTCTTGCTTGAGTTGAAATTTGCGTCTCTTTACGTCTGTGCATTGACTTTGTATGTGACGCCATGTGTTTGGTATTAACATGCCATGATAATATACATGTATTCTGTATTTTATACACAGTTCCCCCTAAATTCAGCCTGACATTTTTTATCTCTGGAAACTTAAACATCAGCTGGGTCTACTCAGGACACATGGACGATTACATAGATGCAAGGATCATCGCTAAACGGCTGCAAAGATCTACTTTATACTTCCTATTAACTTAAAACTAACCTTCAATTTGATCATTCCAAATTATAATTTAATAAGCGATCTGCAGCTATGTCTCATATTTTATCTCTGGTGCTTAGGGAGCCCCCCTTTCATATTAATATATAAAAGTTATTTCCATTTTTATTGAATTTTATTTAGATACTCTGGCAATACTAGTAAAACAAGATTAAACTGAATACAACTAAACTAAAGTTCTCTGATGGTCGTCAGGCCTTCTTTAGTGATAACAAAAGAAAGATTAAATTGTAATAGGTAAGCAGAGCCAGAGTTCACATTATGGCACACAAAAATGTGAATATCTAACAAGATATATTATCAGATACAGCTGAAAACTTCTCCCATACAAACAGACAAGCAGATCATAACACAAATCTAAAACCTGCCTTTCATTCACTTTGGCAGCTATCATCGGTTAGGGAAATTTAGTAAATGAAAAGCCACCCTCAGAGTGAGTGGGGGATCACTGAGAGTGACGCAGGAAAGCGGAGCATGAGGAGGGGAGGATGGAGAAGACTATGAAGTTTGACAGTAGAATGAACACGGCTACACTGCAGAGCCTGTCCATGAAAAGACCTGAGGCGTCTGTCAGACTGGTGATTTTGTGCCCATCTGCACAATGTTCCAATCCTGACCAACTGCAAAGATGCCAGTTTATGAGGACAGGAGGTGTATAGAGCAGATTTATGTCAAGGTAGATCTGTGTGTTTGAGTGTGTGTGTAGAGAGAGAGAGAGAGAGAGAGAGAGAGAGAGAGAGAGAGAGAGAGAGAGAGAGAGAGAGAGAGAGAGAGAGAGAGAGAGGTAAATATAGTTGTCTGTAGAGCTCAGAGGTCATGGAGAGACTGTGCCTGCTTGGCTCACACATTCAGAGAGTGCTGCCAGTCATGGCCACATCAAAGCTCTGCCTCCCTGCCACCACAAAGAGCCCCCCCTTTGGCTTCCGGAAGATACACACAAACACACGCATACATTTGATGACTACATATATCCACAGACTATAATCCCACTGTCATCCCTTACCTTCGTCTGGAAGACTAATCCTGTTTTTCCCACAGTTTACTTACATCCTTTTGGACATCATTTTTATCAGTTATAATACTTGCCACAGTAATTGCTATACCTGAAGAAATGTGAGTAGTTACTAGCGCTAACTGGCTCTCCTGATATATTTGCAGCTAGCTGACCACTATTGGTTTATTTAAATTGCCTCAATTCTCAATTTTGCCTCAATGGTCTTCACAGTCTACAAACCTGTACCCCTCTGACTTTTGAGCCTCAGTTACATTGTCATCTTAAAGATCACTTTGTTAATAATAATAATAATAATAATAATAATAATAATAATAATAATAATAATAATAATAATAATAATAAAAAAGGTCAATGTCACAGGCAGAATACATGGTATGTAGATTAGTACATTCACAAACACGAATTCTGCCCGGAAAACTTTAGCAGTGTGCCGTCAGAAATGTTTGCTTAGGTCAGCAATACAATGAACAGTAAGAAGACTGGCATGCGAGTGAGGCACACTATGGCAAGCCAGAGCTGGATGAGCCGCCTGCGTGTTTGTGGTCAGCTACAACAGCAACAGAGAGAGAGTTGTGTTTAAAATGAGGAGGGTGTGTGTCAGCATTACTGTTCTCAATGCTTGTTCAGTTTAAATGGTACTGCTTAATACAGTACAATACTTAAAGGTTTGTGCTTTGCATGTTTAAATATAGCCAAGGTGAAACACTCCTAATGCAAAAGTGTTTGTTTTTGTATTTTATTATATATTAGATATATATAAGATAACATACGCCTTTCAGTATAACCTTTTGCCAACTGTTTCCTTTTGTGAAAGTGTTTGTTATAACAGTGTAATATGTAAGTGTTATAATTTTCTTATTTTAAAATAGAAAATAGTTTATCATTTATAGTTTTGACAGGTATTTGAACTTACACAACTGTGTTCAAAATAAATTAAAATAAATGGATATTTATGCATTTGTTTGTTTTTTCTCGGCGTACCAAACTCGCACCGAACCTTGACTTCTGTGTACCGTTACCTCCCTTCACTGGATACACTCTGTTTGCAATTGAGTATTGAAAGAAACTGTCACGCAGCTCTAATGCATATTTTCTAATACCAATGTATTAAATGACAATGTGAAAACAATGTGACAGAAAGGAGTGATGAACCCAAAGAGAATTACCAGATTAATCTGCAGCTCCGCTGGCTTTATGGAGTTTGTAAAGCTCCATGGCCACAACTTTACTCCAAGTGTTGTTTTCAGTCAGAGCAGGAAACTGTTTTCACAGAAAAAGCTCAAAAAGCAACTGTACACCTGCTCAGCAGCAAACAGCAGACAGACACAGTGAGACACTTGCTGGTGAACATAGTTGAGCATTTAGCAGCTAAATAGATAGATATTTCCCTCAGGAGTTGGTAGAATGAAACGGTGACTTGCATTCATCACATAGACACAAACATGACTCAACATGATAATGTAGCTGTGGAACTACAACAGCATTCTGCTGTGCCCTCTTTATTATCTGATGTATCTCTAGACTGATATTCAGAAAGGAGTTAGGGTAGTGGAAGTCTTTGGCTGATGATATTAGAAGACTATTAAAAAAAGACTTGTAGCAAGCGTCCCTACAAAATATAACATTATCGACTTCATTGTTTGTTTATCTTACAATTATACTTTTACAATTCAAATGTTTTTTAATTCAAGTTAGAATTCTCCTAACTACTGAACTGAGCATTTAAAATTAGATGCTTAAAAAGGCCTATGTCAATTAAATAAATAAATAATTAAAATAAATGATGTTGTTGAACCTCTCTGTAAATTTGCAATCCATGGAAAGTATGATCTGCTCAACTGAAGTTTAGTTATTTCTGCAACATAAACAATTTAACTTCAAATTCATTCAGATGAAGGCATCATCATTCTTGAATGTGGAGTGAGGCAGACTATCTGTATATTATTCTTATGACAGGACTCGAGAAGATTGTTTGTAACTGAATTGCTGCATGCCTTGCATTCGCTTAAACCACTTAGGTGCAACTTAGGAACACATCTGCTCGTGTGAGTGGTTCTTCCATGAGGCCCATTCTTTCCTCCAAAATAGAATTTCCAGCTAAATGTATTTCGTACACAGTTGCAAAACACTAAACTTAGTTTATAGTTGTTCACAATTAGAAGTTCTGAGAAGTGGTCAGTCATATCATTCAAACATTGGCCTTATTTCAGCAGGTTCAAATAGTTCTCAAGACCTGCAATAGGCTGCATCAAACAAACATCAAACAGTTCAATACTAAACAACATTTCTATCTATATCTGAGTAAGGCAGTTATACTGTTTAACCAGAGTGTTTGGAAGATTGAGAGGTTTCAATCTAGTCTAGATCAATACAGACTCACTGGGTGGGTCAGTGCTTTCCTGCCCCATTTCCAAAACACAGGGTCCAGATGCATGAAGCTAATAGCTCATATCAATCACAGCTAAAAACTGGTTCCATGGCACTACTATTGATTGTCATTCAGCAGCAGGATGAATGGCATCTCTGTTATGTTGTGGAGACCAAGCCAAAAGGTTCTATGTGAAGTAAAAATGTCCAGTGGTCCTCACAAGACTGAAAGCTTTACTGATCAATGTGAGTCATCAAACACTCACATTGACTATATTGAAGAATAAGAATAGTAGGGTGTAGAGCAGAGTGTCCAAACTACGGTGTCCAAAAAATGAACCATTTTTAATTGGCCCGCAGCAAATTCTAAAAGTATAATGGAATATGGCCTAGATAGAAACTTGCGCTTGAATGTTTTGTACTTCTTAGTTCTAACACAGAAACACAGTTTTGACTTGTCAGCTAACTTAAAACAAATCAAATCAAATCAAATCAAATTTATTTGTATAGCCCAATATCACAAATTATACATTTGTCTCAGTGTGCTTTACAGACTGTACAGGTTACAACATCCTCTGTCCTTAGACCCTCGCATCGCACAAGGAAAAACTTCCTAAAAGAAACCCCAAAATTAAAGGGGAAAAAATGGA
Source organism: Cottoperca gobio (assembly GCF_900634415.1). Lineage (NCBI taxonomy): Eukaryota > Metazoa > Chordata > Actinopteri > Perciformes > Bovichtidae > Cottoperca > Cottoperca gobio. The sequence continues at coordinate 25,541,564 of NC_041370.1, read as the reverse complement.
AGAAACCTCAGGGAGAGCAACTGAGGAGGGATCCCTCTCCCAGGACGGACAGACGTGCAATAGATGTCTTGTGTACAGGATAAACAACATAGTACAAATACAACATTTGACAGAAATTATGTTGTGTTGGAAAAAAAAAGAAATAGAAAGTTTGGATGAATCCAGGAAAATGTCAATAAGGCTTCCCGGTGTCCAGCAGGACCAGGTCAGCAGGCGCTGTCACGATTCATGATCCTGACGTAAACTTTATCAGTGGCAACCTGCCACATGAGAGACAGACACTCCAGGGATGATACCCCGGATGGTGAGTTAGTAACATACATTTACATAAATGCATACAGATAGAGAGGGAGAAGAAGAGAGAGGGAGAAAAGGAAGAGAGCAGGGAGGTGTCCCCCGGCAGTCTAAGCCTATAGCAGCATAACTAGGGGCTGATCCAGGGCAAACCTGAGCCAGCCCTAACTATAAGCTTTATCAAAAAGGAAAGTCTTTAGCCTACTCTTAAATGTGGAGAGTGTGTCTGCCTCCCGAACACAACCTGGAAGCTGGTTCCACTGGAAAGGAGCTTGATAGCTGAAGGCTCTGGCTCCCATTGTACTCTTAGAGACTCTAGGAACCACAAGTAACCCTGCAGTCTGGGAGCGTAATGCTCTAGTTGGTTTATAAGGTACTATGAGATCTTTAAGATATGCTGGAGCCTGACCTTTAATTGATTTGTAAGTCAGGAGAAGGATTTTGAATTCTATTCTGTATTTTACCGGGAGCCAATGCAGAGCAGCTAATACAGGAGTAATATGATCCCATTTCCTTGTTCTAGTCAATACACGTGCCGCTGCATTTTGGATCAACTGAAGAGTCTTAACCGACTTTTTTGGACAACCTGATAACAATGAGTTGCAGTAATCCAGCCTTGAAGTAACAAATGCATGGACTAGTTTTTCTGCATCATTTTGAGACAGGATGTGTCTTATTTTTGCAATGTTACGTAGATGAAAGAAGGCAGTCCTTGAGATTTGTTTTATGTGGGAGTTAAACGACAGATCTTGATCAAAGATGACGCCAAGATTCCTTACAGTGGTGCTGGAGGCCAAGTTAATGCCATCCAGAGCTTCTATGTCATTAGAAAATGCGTTTCGCATGAAGCATGAAGAAAACATGAAGTATCAGATAAAGCTTGTGCTTTAGATTTTTACTTGATTGCATGTGATGAGAGCACAGATGTGACAGACACCGCATAGCTGTTCATTCTGTTTTGCGGAGAGTTGACGATAACTTTTGCGTTATGGAAGAGCTGCTTGGTCTTAGGAGTCTAAAGGGCACAACATAATTCCAGCACGAGGACTTTACCACAGAGAATTCCAAGCTTTCCTGTCTGATGTCGATGCTGAATACGGGGACGTACTACACAGTTCTAATGTGCGCTGGCTGAGTCGCGGCTCTGTGCTGCAGCGGTTTTATTCCCTGAGATCAGAAACTGACCTGTTTTTGAAAGAGAAGGACCGACCTCTTCATGAGCTGAGTGACCCTCCATGTTTGGCAGACCTGTTTAGTTGATCATCTCAACACTGAACAAGAGCCGACTGAGCACATGAAAGCATTCCGTGTGAAGCTCCGTCTCTTTGAGACACAACTACGCAGCGTCAATGTTACAAACTTCCCCACTCAAATATGTGAGCAAACATTTTCTGTTAACTCTGAACAAAAGCAGGTTGAGAACCTAAATGAGTGACAGTCATCTCTGTGATGTCCTTCGTATCTCAAACACCAAACTTACTCCTGACCTGCAGCATCCTTCAGTCCAAAACGCAGCATCACTGCTCCCACTGAGTGCAACGCTGTTCCCATTATAGGAGAGTTAAAACATATATTACAAAGTATTCATGTTAATAAGCTCAATTTTTCAATAAAGTCAGTCAAATAAAGTTTATAATGTCAGAAAATGTTAACAAGCCCAATAACTTATTTGTTTAAGGTTGAGATATATACATCCCCATTTCCCCTCATGGATGGCATTTCTGTTTTGTGAAACTGCTCAGAAACCCCCTTAATGCCACAAAAAAAGCAACTTCAGAGACAAGCAGACAGATGACACCCGACCATATGCGTTTCACAAATAAATATAAAAGGATGTGAAATGATTTAGCAGCGAAAACAGGTTCAAAAGATAAAGATAGAAGCCAACTAGTGGATGGATTGTCTTCGGTACAGACATGTCCCCTGTAGCATGGAGAGCATAAATTCTAATTCTGTATCTTTACAGAAGATTCTGCTTTCTGAATCAAGAGAAACCAGCAGAGACCCAAGGAAGAATAATAACGGACATTTGGCAATTTATTCCGGAAATGATCATTAGAATAAATAATACTGTACCTGTAAATCAGAAATAACTTGGCTTCATGGAGTCATATTAAGGACTGCATTATTATCAACATTTACTTTATCTAGGCTTTAGTTATATAAACTATATTCTTGAAGTTACATTATAAACATTGATGAAATTAATGCATTCATTTATTTTTTAGGGGAATTCATATACTTTGTATATATATTGTCAGTCATTTTTAATATCCTGTGGATTAATATCTTATTTAAGTCAGGAGAAAAAACATGTCCAATTGTTTGGCAGGTTTTGAATCATGTGTTGTTCCGGCATCTTCAGCTTTCATTTTAGTCATGAATATAAAGATATTGAGTTATTCTTTCTTTAATAAGGATATTTTAATTAAATTGTGTACAATATAAATGCTCTGGACAATACACATAATGTGGACAAAATATTGCATTGCTGGAATCTATCTGGAAGAAAACACAGATCCTATAATATTTAAATGAATGAAATAGACTTTGACATTGTAATGATGCAGTTACCTGCAGCCCATGTCAGGACCAGCATGAAAGTGTCCCATCCCGGTCCCATGTCTACATTGTGTTCTCCTTGTTTTCTGTCTTCAGTTATTTACTTCCTATTTTATTTTTGGTATAATCACGCTTGTTTCATGTTTCAGACATTTCACTTCCGGCCCCCTGTGTGGTTACCTGCCCCGCCCTGATCAGCTTCACCTAACCCTAATCACCTTTCCTCCCTTGTGTATTTCGTATGTGCTCCCTCCTTTGTCTGTGTCAGTTCATCTTGTCTGTTCAGTAAGTGTCCCAGCTGTGTCCTAGATCTTGTTACCTTGCTTTTGTGTTCAGTCGAGTTTGTTTTGTTGCTCTGTTCTGTCACTTTTTTTTGCCTTTTAAAGTAAAGACTATTACTTAAACCTTTTATATGTATGTTATTTTATATGTATATATGTCGTGCTTTTGGATCCATTTCCTGCTGGTGCCAGAATAACATAGTAAGGATCTTTAAATATTTTGAATACTTTTGTATAGAGCTTTCTCTTTAATATTTGAGAAATGATAGCAATGATAGTATTGTGCCTTCCATTTTATGCAAACTCTGTTCCATTGTAGCAATACTGTATCATTAGACACACGTCAGATATGGTTTATCTTGTCTGTTCAACAGTAAAATGTCATCTTTGTGATACAGATTGCACCCATCAAAATAAAACATGTACATGAATAAGAATGGCACATACAAGTAAATTTCATGTATTTTTTTCCCATGGCCAAATGTCTGTGCATTTCTTTACATGTCTACGAAGAATGGAAGATCACCTAAAGGCTGCATGGAAAATTATCTTCCTCTTCAGAGGTCATTCTGTGTGAGGAAAATCTTTTCCATTTTAGAGCACAATGCTCAAAACTAAATTGACGGATAAAGCCTTCTTTAAAGGTTCAATGTGTAAGATCTGCCAAAATTTAAACTTAATACAATGAACTAACATTATCAACAGAGTGTGAAGAGGTAACAGTGTTGACGTTATGTCAAAGACGTCTCTGTGTTGTATTGCAGAGATATCTACTGAAGTTAGCATGCTAACAGCTAGCTGCGCTCTGTCCAGTCTGTAATACCACTTGTTCCTCTAGAGGTGATAGTGAGTCACTGTAGCTCCAGTCTGCCTCAGTCCACAGGGAGAAGAAGTACAGCTCCCTGACTCAGCAGACTCAGGGTCAACATCACATCCATGATCCTGCACGTTTTGATAGTTTGTTTTGATTAAATCCAAAGTGGCAGAAACGTTGAAAGATCTCACACCCTCGCCTCATCCGCAGGCTGCTGGGAGACACACTGGTCTTTTGTTACCAGTCAGCAGATATCACTAATTTAGCTGACTCGCCGCATGATCATCCAAACTTTCTGTTGCTGCTGTTACACAAATTAAACCCAGAACTCCATCAGCTCCCTGTGACTCCAGGTGCTGAGATATTTGCTGGTCAAATTCAAGCTGAATTGATGAAAAGATGAAACAAAAACATACAAACTCTCAAATCATAACGTTACACGGACCATACAGCTCCCAGTGTGACAGTAACACACATATCTGAGATCCATGTGAAGACTAGAAGATAGCAGAGATATTTAGAAACTCTTAGAGTCTCAGGCTTACACAGGAGTAAACATACACAGTAAATATATCAACACTAGAAGATAGAGATATATAACTAGAATACAATATACAATATAAAGAATACACTAGAATACTCTATAACTTAAAATACAATAAATATGACAAACTACTACAACTAAAATATAAACTGGTTAACATATTTTTTTTAAATAACTGATGCTTTTGATGATTGAAGAATTTAGATTGTATGGAGCCAGTAGTAGAGGTGAAATGTATTTGGAGCAGGTGGCTCGGAACTACACATTGAACCTTTGAATACACATTGACTTTTAAAGGTCTGCATCGTGTTGGCTGGATCTGAGAGACAGGCTGCAACTAACTCCATCAGACCGGTTTTTAAGGACGTTCAAGTGCAGTTTACAATGACTATCATATTTAAACCAGATTAACCTTGGTTGAACATTACTAAGTAACTGGTAAAATGGGTCAAATCATTATGGCGCAATGTCTTCTGTGAAAACGAATGGTATTTGTCCAAAACCTTTTTTACTCTTTGTTTTAGTCATATTAGAAAAGGAGGTTATGACTTTAATTCTAGTTTATACGAAATTGTACAACAATAAACCTATGCGTTCGATTCCATCAGTTGTAATGGATATCAATACATGAGGTAATCTTTTCCCCATGCAATATACACTGGAGTAAATGTGAGGCCATACCTCTTAACTGTATTACTTTTTTAAACTAAATTGGTTAATACACCATTCATATGGGAATTAAATATAAATGTAATACTTGTAACGACCTTATGAAAAAAAGGGAAAGAGAAGGAGAGACCCTGCCCGGAGGAAGCCCGCGGCCCCCGTCTGGAGCCAGGCCCAGAGGGAGGGCCTGACAGCGAGCGCCATGGAGCCCGGTCGGGCACAGCCCCAAGAAGCTACGTGGTGCCTCCCATCCATCCATCCTGTGGGCCCACCACTCACAGGAAGAACCGCTGGGGTCGGGTGCGCTGTCACACGGGTGGCAGTGATGGTCAGGGACCTTGACGGACCAGACCCGGGCAGCAGAGGCTGGCTCTGGGGACGTGGAACGTCACTTCTCTGTGGGGGAAGGAGTCGGAACTAGTGTGGGAGGTGGAGCGCTACCAGTTGGATCTGGTGGGGCTTACCTCTACAGTCTTGGCTCTGGAACCGTACTCCTGGATAGGGGTTGGATTTTATTCTTCTCCGGAGTTGCCCAAGGTGTGAGGCGTCGGGATACTCACAAGCCCCCGGCCGAGCGCAGCTACGTTGGAGTTCACCCCGGTGGACGAGAGGGTCGCCTCCCTATGCCTTCGGGTAATGGGGATAAAACTCTGACTGTTGTTTGTGCCTATGCCCCAAACCGCAGTTCGGAGTATTCGGCCTTCTTGGAGACCCTAAATGGAGCCCTGCAGGGGGCTCCAGCATTGAACCTGAGTGGGCGATGTTCAAAACCTCTATTGCTGAAGCTGCGGTGAGGATTTGTTATCTCAAGGGGTGGTAACCCTAGAACACCATGGTGGACCTCGGTGGTCAGGGAAGCCGTTCGACTGAAGAAGGAGTCCTTCCGGGTTATGTTATCCGGGAGGGCTCTGAAAACAGTTGCAGGGTACCGACGAACTCGAAGGGTGGCAGCCTCTGCCGTGGCAGAGGCAAAGCAGCGGGTGTGGGAGAAGTTCAGAGAAGCTATGGAGAAGGATTTTCGGTCGGCACCAAGGTGCTTCTTGAAAACCGTCCGCAACCTCAGAAGGGGGAAGTGGGGAACCATCCAAGCTGTGTACAGCAAGGGTGGGACCCTGCTGACTTCGACTGAGAAGGTGGAAGGACCACTTTGAGGAACTCCTGAATCCGACTAACACGCCCTCTATGGTAGAAGCAGAGCTGGAAGCTGATGGGGGACCGTCGTCAATTTCCCTGTTTGAAGTCACTGAGGTAGTCAAACAACTCCACAGTGGCAAAGCCGCAGGGGTTGATGAGATCCGTCCAGAAATGCTGAAGGCTTTGGGTGTTGAGGGGCTGTCTTGGTTGACATGCCTCGTCAACATTGCGTGGAAGTCTGGGACAGTGCCTAGGGGGTGGCAGACCGGGGTGGTGGTTCCCCTATTCAAAAAGGGGGACCAGAGAGTGTGTGCCAACTACAGGGGTATCACACTTCTCAGCCTCCCCGGTAAAGTCTACTCCAAGGTGCTGGAAAGGAGGGTTCGGCCGATAGTCAAACCTCTGATTGAAGAGGAACAATGCGGATTCCGTCCTGGTTGTGGAATAACAGACCAACTCTTCACTCTCGCAAGGATCCTGGAGGGGGCCTGGGAGTACGCCCAACCAGTCTACATGTGTTTTGTGGATCTGGAGAAGGCGTATGACCGGGTCCCCCGGGTGATACTGTGGGAGGTGCTGTGGGAGTATGGGGTCACTTCTGAGGGCCATCCAATCCCTGTACACCCAAAGCGAGAGTTGTGTCCGGATACTCGGCAGTAAGTCGGACTCGTTCCCAGTTAATGTTGGCCTCTGCCAGTGCTGCGCTTTATCACCAATCACCAATTTTCATGGCCAGGATATCGAGGCGTAGTCGTGGAGGAAAGGGGTGGCAGTTTGGTGGCCTGAGGATGTCATCGCTGCTCTTTGCAGATGATGTGGTCCTGATGGCGTCATCGGTCTGTGACTTTCAGCAGTCACTGGATCGGTTCGCAGCCGAGTGTGAAGTGGTTGGGATGAGGATCAGCACCTCAAAATCAGAGGCCATGGCTCTCAGCAGGAAACCGGTGGATTGCCTACTCCGGTTAGGGAATGAGCCCTTACCCCAAGTGAAGGAGTTCAAGTACCTCAGGGTCTTGTTTGCGAGTGAGGGCACAATGGAGCGAGAGATTGGCCGGAGAATCGGAGCAGTGGGGGCAGTATTACATTCGCTTTACCGCACCGTTTTGACTAAAAGAGTGCTGAGCCAGAAGGCAAAGCTCTCGATCTTCCGGGCGATCTTCGTTCCTAACCTCACCTATGGTCATGAAGGCTGGGTCATGATCGAAAGAATGAGATCATGGGTACAAGCGGCCGAAATGGGTTTTCTCAGACGGGTGGCTGGTGTCTCCCTTAGAGATAGGGTGAGAAGTTCAGCCATCCGTTAGAGACTCGGAGTAGAGCCGCTGCTCTTTTGCGTTGAAAGGAGCCAGTTGAGGTGGTTCGGGCATCTAGTAAGGATGCCATCTGGCCGCCTCCCTAGGGAGGTGTTCCAGGCACGTCCAGCTGGGAAGAGACCCCGGGGAAGACCCAGGACTCGGTGGAGAGATTATATCTCCTCACTGGCCTGGGAACGCCTCGGGATCCCCCAGCTCCAACTGGGGGATCCCGAGGAGAAGGGAAGTTTGGGGTTCCTTACTGGAGCTGCTGTCCCCGCGACCTGACCCCGTATAAGCGGTAGACGATGGATGGATGGATGTAATACTTGGGTATTATAATTATAGCCCCCGTTTCAAAAATATAGTATATGGACTGAAAGCTCCGGGTTTATTGAGGAATGTAAAGGATGACTTAAAGAGATGGTCCTATGTGCCAATTTCTCTGTAGGGGATGAATATGAATGAATATTCTCCCAAGATTGTCATTCATCATGTCATCTCTACACATTTTCGCAGTTTCAAGCTGGTTTGACGCATTCAAATCTTTGTTCTCATCCTTTTTATGGTATAACAAAAAACTTAAAGTAAATCTAAAGAAACATGCAATGCCGAGACATAAGGGAGGCCTTGCTGTGCCAGACTTTTACCAATATTATCTATCTATATAACACCAGATATCCTATCGCTTTGGGTTATGCTAAATCTGATTTAATAGGCCGTTGGGAATGACTGTAGGGACAAATTATTTCTAATCTCAACAACAAAGTATTATCATCATCAACTTTATTGTCAGATTCAAATTCCATTTGAAAACATACTACTGAAACAACAATACATCAATTAAATTACAAACATTGCCACTTTTTTTTTATAAAAGACAGTTATCCCAATGTTTCCACAGGGGTGACTGGTATTGTACAATACTAACCCGAGGATCGGACAGCAGCATTATAACGGTGTTCTGAGAAACATTCAGTCGACGGATAAATGTATACCTCACATTTCTCAATAGAGCCTGCAAAAACTTCTCCATTACAAAATAACTGACTTGCACTACACCGCCGAGGTTCATACATTCATTTTAGGCAACCCAGGGCTTATACATGCTCACTTTTTTAAACTTGGCCCACAAGCATGCAGTACAGAGAGGAGTGCAATGTGCTCTAAAGAAACTTATCTTGACATGTTCTGAACACATGCTAGTTTGAGCATATAATATACAGCACTGCCCATACATGTCAGCGTCATCAGACTTTTGATCTGTAATGAAGTGCCCCAGGCATCTCAGAGTCACCTCTCTCTTCTTCACCACAGAGACACATGGGTCCTAGAATGAACAAGACAAAATATTAAATGATATCTGCAAACCTAAAATCTGTATTACCTCTTTAATAATGTCTTGGCTTATGTGTTTGAAAATATAACCAGTTAAGAGAGGAAAACCATTTGGATATACTTTGTTTGAAGGACCAGTTTATAGGATTCAGGGTGATCTTTTGGCAGAAATGGAATAAAATATTCATAACTATGTTTTTATTAGTGTGAATTGTTGTGTTTTTGTCTTCGAATGTGCCCTTCATATCTACATGAGGAGTCCACCATGATGCACCACCATATTTCTACAGTAGCTCAGAACAGACAGACCAACACTGGCTCCACATTTAACCTCTTAAGGGGTGGGGGAATTTACCAGAAAATACCTACAAACGACATTTGCACCACATGCATGATTTTGGTCTCATTCAAAAGATAACTCTCTTATTGTTCTTATTAACATTTGTAAAAATCAAACCATGGTTGTCACATGTCTAAAGCTTCAACAGTTCATTGGCTACATGGTACGTGAGTCAACAGAAGACTGGGCTGCTGCTGGCTCCGTCTGTAAACAAAAGAAGAGGGCTGGCACTTCCTTATCAAGTTGACACTCATTGGCTATTGAAGGTTTTCGATAAGGCATGGAAGCTCCTATTGGCTCAAATTAAGTGTCAATCGAAAGGTCAGAGTTCAGCATCCGGTTAGCAAATATCAAAATAGCGCAAATTGCTTGATACATGCTGTTTTTACTGTGTTTGATCGCAAAATTAAACCTCAAAGATGTCAAAGATTGCAACAGCTGTTTATGGGCTTCTATCAATGTGACACATCGTCACATCGTCAAGATGGATATATTTTTTACTGGAAACGATCTTTGGACCTCTACAATGACACAGTAAGTGCTTTTTTTTTCGGATTATTACTGACAATGATGAGACTTCATAGGTGAGTTGGCTGGAATTGTTATGGGTTTGATTGTGAGTTTGCTTGCTTGTGTGAGATGCCTACTGTACTTGCTGTTGTGATTTTGATCTCAAAACCGTTTTGCTCACTAAATAGACGAGACTCTAAGCTTTCTAACAGTATGTGGTATTGCGTAACAACTCCATCATGGCGGACTGTAAACAAACAAAGGGCAAGATAAAACCTCTGTGAGAATGCAAATGATCAATATATTATATAAATATAATATTATATTTATACGAGTTGCCTGTTTGATACATACTGTTAATATTATGCAATTGATTAAATAGTTAATATTATATTTATACGAGGTTGGGTTAGTATGTGATCAGATCAGCCCGCCGGAAAAAACTACTTTAAATCAGATCAGCCCGCCGGAAAAAACTACTTTAAAATATCGCTTTTTGTTGGGACTCTAGTGGAACATAATTTACATGACTATCCATCTGTCATTGAAAACATTAAAATGAGTATGGTTACCTTCTGCCTGTTTGATACATACTGTTAATATTATAATTTATACAGAAACGTGTATTGCAATAACGTCTGATACATCTACTGAAGTCTGACACACTTGAAGGCTTACCTGCTGTGAACCCGAAGGACACAGCAGGGGAGGTGTCTTCAGATCAGATCAGGTTTGATGATCTTCTAAAGAACTAATGCAATTGATTAAATAGTTAAATAATGAAAATATTATGTTAAAAGTGTCTGTATCTATATAGTATTTATAGTATAGTGTCAACATTTTTATTTAAAAAGTATTACACGAGGTTGGGTTAGTATGTGAATATCAGGTTAGCTAAAAGCATACAGACAAATACACAAAACAAATAATTAATACAATTTTGCACTGGACGTTTTTCATGAAAACCAAGGTTTTATATATCTCTGCGCAACAATGTCAATGTTCACATGTTTTAAGAATGTGAAAGTAAGAAGTTACAATGATTGAATCCCATTGTGTTTCTGATGTCATCGTTACATGTGTAAAACCAGGGAATGTTATGCAATATCAAGCTGATAAAACAATGTTGAAACTTTTTTATCTAATGATAATTGCAATATTTTGATTTGGTTATTCACAGTTACTATACACTCTAAACATGATTGTAAACATGTGTAAACTATATACAAGCTTTCAAGTAACACATCATAATTTTACATCCATAATATACACAGTATAGCAGTGGTCCCCAACCACCGGTCCGCGGACCAGTACCGGGCCGCACAGAAAGATTGAATAAAAAAATATTTGATTTTGAAAGGTTTTATTTTGAAAAATCACCGGATACGCGTCTGTGCGTCTGTGTCTCTTGACACATGTCAAGACGCTCGTCTTTCACGTGATACTTTACTTAAAAAAAAGAAGCCCACAAGCAACAATGAGTGGAAAACAAACGTCTTTAAAGAGCTTTTTTGGAAAAGGGAAAAGACCCAATGAGGAGACATTTAAAAGACAACATCAGGAGTCCACCTGTAGCGATAAACACCTCAATACTTGGATGTCTAGCAACTTTTTGATGTTAAACACAGACAAAACTGAAGTTATTATACTTGGCCCTAAATGCCTCCGAAACGCATTTTCTAATGACATAGAAGCTCTGGATGGCATTAACTTAGCCTCCAGCACCACTGTAAGGAATCTTGGCGTCATCTTTGATCAAGATCTGTCGTTTAACTCCCACATAAAACAAATCTCAAGGACTGCCTTCTTTCATCTACGTAACATTGCAAAAATAAGACACATCCTGTCTCAAAATGATGCAGAAAAACTAGTCCATGCATTTGTTACTTCAAGGCTGGATTACTGCAACTCATTGTTATCAGGTTGTCCCAAAAAGTCGCTTAAGACTCTTCAGTTGATCCAAAATGCAGCGGCACGTGTATTGACTAGAACAAGGAAACGGGATCATATTACTCCTGTATTAGCTGCTCTGCGCTGGCTCCCGGTAAAATACAGAATAGAATTCAAAATCCTTCTCCTGACTTACAAATCAATTAATGGTCAGGCTCCAGCATATCTTAAAGATCTCATAGTACCTTATAAACCAACTAGAGCATTACGCTCCCAGACTGCAGGGTTACTTGTGGTTCCTAGAGTCTCTAAGAGTACAATGGGAGCCAGAGCCTTCAGCTATCAAGCTCCTCTCCAGTGGAACCAGCTTCCAGTTTGTGTTCGGGAGGCAGACATACTCTCCACATTTAAGAGTAGGCTAAATACTTTCCTTTTTGATAAAGCTTATAGTTAGGGCTGGCTCAGGTTTGCCCTGGATCAGCCCCTAGTTATGCTGCTATAGGCTTAGACTGCCGGGGGACACCTCCCTGCTCTCTTCCTTCTCTTCCTCTCTCCTCCCCTCCCTTTCTCTTCTTCTCCCTCTCTATCTGTATGCATTTATGTAAATGTATGTTACTAACTCACCATCCGGGTATCATCCCCGGAGTGTCTGTCTCTCATGTGGCAGGTTGCCACTGATAAAGTTTACGTCAGGATCATGAATCGTGACAGCGCCTGCTGACCTGGTCCTGCTGGACACCGGGAAGCCTTATTGACATTTTCCTGGATTCATCCATACTTTCTATTTCTTTTTTTTTCCAATACAACATAATTTCTGTCAAATGTTGTATTTGTACTATGTTGTTTATCCTGTACACACGACATCTATTGCACGTCTGTCCGTCCTGGGAGAGGGATCCCTCCTCAGTTGCTCTCCCTGAGGTTTCTTCCATTTTTTCCCCTTTAATTTTGGGGTTTCTTTTAGGAAGTTTTTCCTTGTGCGATGCGAGGGTCTAAGGACAGAGGATGTCGTAACCTGTACAGTCTGTAAAGCACACTGAGACAAATGTATAATTTGTGATATTGGGCTATACAAATAAATTTGATTTGATTTGAATACGTGTTTATCGCTACATGCGCAGCTCTGCATAATATACAGGCTCGCAAATGAGGCAACGAAGCCTTCATAACGCCGGTACCCGGCATTAAAAGATAAGCCCTTGGAGTTGTTTTAAAGAAAAACACATGAACAAGAAGGACATAAAGAATTACTGATGGCCACCACATCAACGCATGTGAGTGCACTGAGAGCATCATACTTAGTGACTAATCGTGTCACTAAGGCGAAGAAACCTTTTACTATTGGTGAAGAATTGATACCCCTATATTGGACCGGCTCGTTGCAGAGACACAAGCTCAGGGCTCCCACTAATTCAGCGTAATGGTGAGTTTTTTATGCACTTTCTATTTGTTTTTATGCAGGCCGTATCATTTTATATCGTCATATTTATTCCCCCCCCCCACAGTCTGTGAACATATTGTCTTACATGAAACCAGTCCGTGGCAAAAAAAAAGTTGGGGACCGCTGCTGTATAGACGTAATCGGGGTTTCGGGATTCCGGTGGAATCGCAATGCATGTTGGTGTGGCAAGCCTAGAAAAGTGAGCACCAACTCTACAAGGGCCGCCATATTGGATTTCTTCTCTATGTGTTTACATTGTATTTAGCTTATTCTTCAAGCGTGTTTACATTGTATTTGGCTAGTTTTTAGTGTGTAATCATCGCCCTTGTAGTTATGGGATTAGGACACTGAAATTGTGTGGTGAAAGGATGTTCAAACAGTGGGAGAAAGCTAAATAAATGGGCAGAATCTGCAAAAATTGCGACTGCAAGCCCCCGTTCGAACTATTTCCATTTCCAACAGCACTAAAGAACAATGATAGAAGGCTAGCATGGACCAAAGCTGTCAAGAGACAGGATTACAATGGGAAGTCTTGGGAGCCCAAGAAATCTTGGCGGATTTGCAGTGAGCATTTCATGCAAGGAAAACCAACAAATGAATTCCCTGATCCTGAACTCGACCTGGGGTATGTAGTCTATAGTCGATTTATATATTGACAAATGTACTTTCTATATATTGAGTTATATAATAATTAACAAACACAAGTTAGGTATATATTTATAATAGCTTACCCTGCAACACAACTGCAATAAGCACTTATGATATCGCCAGTTTTCTTGACTGCGCAGATCCATGCCGAATGTGGCGTATGGGAAATTTTCATTGAATGAGTACATTTTGCTTTCAAAAAGCAATACTCAGAATCTGCGAGAGGATTGAAAGATATTTGTTTCAACCAGCCAGAGTCAAACAGTCTAAATGCTTTGCCTTCTTTGTATTCTTTCAAAGTTCGTTTATGAAACTCGACATCGTTCCCTGGGTGGTCAGACATTAAAAATAATGTTATATCGCTGAGGTATATCGGCGGCCAAGAAGTCATGCTGTTGTTTTCATTGACCCAGCCATCCTGCAATGTCAAGGGATCAGGCACTGAAACGCCACTCGGCATAACCAAAAGCTTAGTTATTTCTTTTTCTGTGATTGAAATTATTTTGTTAGCTGTTGGTTGCTCCTCAATGCCCATCTCTGATGCAGCAAACACCCTGGCAATAAGCTCGAGTTTTGTTCCTGAAACCTTTAAATTCCGCTTGCGTCAAAATACTTTCAAAGCTTCGACTTTCCACATCTGAACCTCATCATAAGAAAGGAGTTCAGAACTCATTGAAGAGTAGTAGGTTTGTTTACAACACGTTTGAAGAATAAGCTAAATACAATGTGAACACGTAGAGAAGAAATCCAATATGACGGCCCATGTAGAGTTGGTGCTCACTATTCTAGGCTTGCCACACCAGCATGCATTGCGATTCCACCGGAAGCCCGAAACTTCGATTCCGTCTATAGAGTCTGACATCAGGGTGAAGGGGACACTGGTAGACCAGCGGTTGAAAAGTGGCACATATCGAGAATGTAGGCAATTATAAATTAAAGAATTGACCTTGTATGTAAAAATGTGTAACTTCTAATAGCAATTGCTACCACTATTAACAATTAACTAGTGGCATGCCCGTTCGGAACGATGAAATACACACAGCGTCAGTATTAATGTAAAAAAGTGTATTTGTTGCCTACTTTGACATTACAACTGCGTTAATAAATCAGAGAATGGTTTTAAAGGAGGTGTTTTGCTGCAACATGCTCAACTTAGTCCGAGCCACGAAGCCCTGCTGTTGCTGCTGCACAAATGTGCCGGACCGACGTTTAGATGGCACAGGGGAGAAGTTTGCCTCAGAGCTCTCTGACAGAAAAGCCATCCTAACACTAACTCTAACCTCTTTCATTGACAAACCCTGTGGACAGTAAGCACTGGAGGCACACTTTCCCTAAAGCCTTAGAGTGCACACAGTGGGAAGTGGGAACGTTAAGAGCAGTAATGCCAACACATAATGTTGAATAAGCCATTGGTAAATGAACAAATACAATGCTATACGTATTTGTCTTGTCCGTACACATCTGTAACGGAGGACCAGAAGGCTTGGACCTTTAGACATAAGCGTTTTCATAAAGTTTTGCAAAACCAATTCATCATAAAGTATAATAATAGCAACTTATATATCAGATTAGATTTGAAACCGGGCCGCTGCATACTGCATGCCCACTCTACAGGGTGAGCTACCAGGGTGCCCTTAAGGAGTGCAACCATTCTAATTCGACATTCTCAACATTGAAATAACAACTGATTGCCATTAGTGGAAAAATAAATCAACTCTTCTCTCACTTAGCTTTGACAATAGAGGTAAATATCACATTAAGCTAAAAACAGACCACTAACTTATATTGAGATTGTGCATATAACACCAGCATGAGATCCAGCGCCTTTAACACCATCCAGCCCCTACTCGTGAGAGATAAGCTAACAGAGATGAGGGTGGACTCACATCTGGTGAGATGGATCACAGACTACCTCACAGAGAGACCACAGTACGTCAGGCTGAAAGGCGGCACGTCCGACACTGTGGTCAGCAGCACTGGAGCGCCACAGGGGACGGTACTCTCTGCTGTCTTGTTCACCATCTACACTTCTGACTTCCAGCACAACTCTGAGCTCTGCCACATGCAGAAATACTCAGATGACACTGTGATCGTTGGCTGTGTCAGGAATGGACAAGAGGGGGAGTACAGGAGTCTGGTGGAGGACTTTGTGAGGTGGTCCAAGTCGAACCATCTGCAGCTGAACACCTCCAAGACCAAGGAGATGGTGGTGGATTTCCGAAAGATCAGGCCACACCTGCAACCTGTGTCCATCGAGGGGGTTGACGTGGAGGTGGTCAGATCCTACAAATAGCTGGGCCTGCAGCTGGACGACAAGCTGGACTGGACGGCAAATATGGACACTCTTCATAAGAAAGGGCAGAGTCGTCTGTACTTCCTGAGAAGGCTGGGGTCCTTCAAAATCTGCAAAAAACTACTGTTGATGTTCTACCAGTCTGTGGTGGCCAGCACTCTCTTCTATGCTGTGGTGTGTTGGGGAGGAGGCAGCAAGAAGAGGGATGCTGGGCGGCTGGACAGACTGGTGAGCAGGGCTGGCTCTGTAGTGGGCACAGAGCTGGACTCCCTGGTGACAGTAGCAGAGAGAAGGACCCTTGATAAACTGTCATCCATCCTGGACAATGCCCACCACCCTCTGCACAGCACATTCACCCTTCAGAGGAGCATGTTCAGCGGCAGACTGCTGTCCCTGTCCTGCTCCACAGACAGGCTCAAGAACTCTTTTGTCCCCCTGGCCATAAGACTGTACAACTCCTCCTGGTGATGGCCGGGGGATTCAGATACAATTCAGAATCAATTCAATTTCAAATCACAACAGCCTGCACTTTTACTTTCACTTTGTATTTATAACAGTTTATTGTATTTCTAACATTTGTCACTTTATCACTTAATTTGACTTTTTATTTTATTTTAAGTCTTATTTGAAATGTACAATTGTTATGGCGGAAGGGGGGGGGTAGATGGGTAATTGTTGTATGTCATGTTTTAAGCTACTGGATGCCTGAATTTCCCTCGGGATAAATAAAGTATCTATCTATCTATTGTTTCTATACGATTTGCAGTCAATGGTAGTGAATACAACAGTTCTATTTGGTTTGGTTTATTTTAAGGAAAGCATTTTGTGCCAATTGCTCTATTGCGCCAGCCTCTAGTAGTTCACCTGTGACAGTAAATATCCTCTCTGACAAGGCTTGAGAAGCTGTCATAGCCAAAAGGTCTAAAGTTTAAGGTTTTATCCTGTGATAAAAAGTGTCACTCCGTTCCTTTGTCACCATCAGCGCTGGGTTGTGAAAGCTCTTTCTTATACTTTCTGATCTGCTGCGTCATGCTGGTTGTGGAGGTCCTCTGTCAATGCCTTGTGCATATGCAGTACTTTGAAATAAATCTAAAGGACTGGCTGCTTCGGTGAGGATGGTATTCTAGTTTCTCAATATTCTCCTCTTCCGCATCATCTTCAGACTGATCCTCATGTTGTGTGTGTGGCAAAGTGGATTTGGCCACATACACCTCTACATGTTTCAGCAGATCCTGAATATTGTCATAAGTCACACCAACAACACAGTATGTTTGACAAAGCGGGCAGCTGCTGCAAGTGGTAAGAACCTTTCATCGGTATGATCCAAGAGCCAAGTAAAACACTGGTTCACACTTCCTTTCATTTTCTGTGCAAAAGTGTCACGGTCACAGGAGCTAGTGTTGTGTTCAAGGTCAGCAAGGTAGGCTGAGCAGATCAAAGAGTGCCGAGACTACCATGGACATGGACACCCTGTCGCTTTATTAAATGTACTGGTTACTCCCATCCCTTCATGGTAAATCCTTTATTTTAAGACATTGTCAATCATAAGAATGGTTAAGGTTCAGCCTTTATGTTTCATTAGAAAAACATAACAAATCAGGTCTAGTCAAAGTCTGATGTCAAAACTGAAAAAAAAAAGATCTTACTTCTGACCAGTTTCAGTCACATTTTCCTCTCCTGCCTTCTGGGTAGCCCTTTATTTTTAATACAGAGTGGAGTCTAAAACTTAAGACATCCACTAAAGTTGAGGCTTTATATTTTGTTACAAAAACATAATAACAAAGCATGTTTCAAGAGTCTGGCTTCTTCACTAAGTAGCCTGTTTAATAGCCCCTTTACAGTATGAAACCCGGCCTGGTACTGCAAGACATTCCCACTATGGAGGAGTGTGAAAAACAAAACGTGTGAAGGGGGTCATTAAAATCCCTGCTCCAGCCAGCAAGAGTGTTACTGAGCATGATATGTAACACACAGTCACCAACAGGTGTAACCATGCCGAAGTCCACTGTGTCTGCACACTCACACACGCTGACGTTTCAATACAAAATGTACTTAAATGAACGTGTTATACTGCGCCAACATACTGTATTTTAATAATAGCAAGCTCTGTGTTAACATGTTGAGTTTTAACTGAACCCCCCTTTCCTCCCCCTAAACCTCACGCATTACAGATTACATTACAGTTCATTTAGCTTACAAAAGTGCAAACAATCATGAGGATACAACTCCGAACAGCAAGAATCTTGCAGGTACATTATCTTCAAATAAGCCAAACAAATGTAAGTGCAGTATACAGAAACAATAGAATACAAATTCAATCATTAGCTTTAAATAAGCCGGCTAACGGTACGATCAAGACAGAAGGGAGGTGGGACTCAATTGCACGATATAGAGGCAGATAAATGTAGAATGGAAATAGTATTTACTGAAACTTTGCAGTTGCTATGGTACACGCATAGACAGTTGATCATACAAAGTATAAAGGGGCAATCCAGGAGGAGAGTCGGGTCACGGAAACAGGTTTGGTACACGGGTAGATACTCAGCGTAACAACACAGCAGACAAGGATCAGGCAAAGACAGAATCGAGTCACGGAAACAAGGTCGAGGAAGCCGGGGAATCAAACACTTGGGAAACAGGAAGACGGGACTAATGCTGGAACTCTTGACATCAAAGTACGAAGACGAACTGGCAACCAAAGACAAACAAAACACAGACTATATACACCAAGGAGTGAGAGGGAACAACGAGACACAGGTGAGGACACTAACGAACAGATTGGGAACACCTGAGGGTAGGAAGTGAAAACAACAGAGAACAGGTAACTAACAAAATAAAACAGGAAGTCCAAACATATCATAAAATATTTAGCGAACAGGCCGAGACCTAATTCCGACCAATTTAGTGCAACCTGTTTATTTGTTCATTGTATCCATCCATTTGCTGTGCATAAACGTAAATATATGCATATATAATAAACTACATAGACATACTGGTCATAATAATAGAGTTTGCCATCTATGTTCTTGATTGATTAATTTAACATCTCAATTCATCAGGTTTTGAGCTGCTTGCATTGCTGTAGACTCATTGTACTCTTACGCCAAAACTAAACCCGTAGTCCAGTTCATTTTTGACAGTTTGGTGGGCCAATCCTAACGACTTTATCCTTTTCCTGATCATATCTTTTACTACACCTTTAACTATCAACAGCAAGCCTGTGGTATTTTTCTTGAATGGTGCGTACCATTGACCAATATGACCAGTGTCATCTTTTTTGCCGAGCCAGTCAGTGTATAAGAGTAGAAATCACTCAAAATGCTTCAAACAACAACACCCCTCCAATATGTCACTCTGAGCTGTCCCAGTCCCATGGCACTTCTCATATGATGTGATCCAGCATTAAGCCCTCCACCGGAGGATGACACTCATTTCACCTGTTAAGGTAATCAGGCAGCTTTAGGAAATCTCAGATCTTCTGGTAAGCTGTCAGCAGTGCATCCTGGGAGCTGAGCAGACACACAGGCAGTGGAGTGTTTGCTTGTATTTTGCAGTGGAGGGAAGGGTGGCATTTTGATTTGATTGGGGATTAAAGGTCATGAAGAAGTATTTAAACGCTCCTGCTCAACTTTGGGCTAATCATTCATCCTCAGCTGTGAGTTGGAGGAGTCGGCAGCGCTCTCAGATCACCGTTGTCACAGTGTGTTGTCTCCCACTTTGCGGTGACAGAGCCTTACCCACCCAGCCAGTAATCCCCTGCAGCAAAGTTTGGAGTAAGCTGACGGCATGGAAAAAGATAAATAAGGATTTTCATTTTTTACCCTGTAATGAAAAATTGCATAGCACTCTCTTCTCGCTACATATACCTCCAATACAGTTTCAGATATTCCCTTACTGTAATTTACCGTTATGCACAACAACTTTCCACCTTGGGTTTTTAACAGTCCAAACAACTGAAATGTATTTAAAATACATATTTCTAGCAGTTAGACAAAGCATACAGACATGTAACATCTAAGCTTCCCAGCTATTCCACCAGTGCCAGGCTGAGTAAGTAACACATTTAAACGCACAAGAAACTTCTCCCACTTAGAGAAGAGAGATTGAGGACGTCAGTGACAAATGTCTTGCATTAACTTTGTTGTTTATTTTTCCCCCGGAAGACGTGAAATAACCCTATTAAATCAAGTAGTCACTTGGCCATTAATCTCAATGCAGCTGACTAGTCCCTCAAAGCTAATGGGGTTTAGAATTTGCATGAGGCGAGTTTACCCACAAAGCTTCGCCTAAGAGGATTGCTGTTCAGACAGAGAGCTTATTGTCACACTTGTTCATAGACATGGATTAACGATAGTAGGCCCAAAGAACTCCACAAACTGTGGCAGCAACTCACAAGTTCCCCTTCACTGGCTCAGATCTCTGTTTCAGAGGGATGGAGATTCAGACAGTCTGCAGCATCCATGGCAAAATCCCTTATGTTTGTTTCATTTTACAAACACTCGTCCAGTGCCAGTTGTTAAGCATCCATCAAAATCATATCCTCAAGCATATCATGTGTGTTTAAGCTACAAAAGTAAGAGAACGCCAAACATAATGATTGTTTTAGATCCCCGTTTGAAATGATTCCAGAGGACTTACCTTTCTATTTCCCAAATATCAGTTTCTCTTTCAATATTTATTTTTTGTCATATCATCGCAGCATGGCAGCACTCCTGAATTCTCGCTCCGTGTTGTCAACTTAGCTTTTTACATGATTTGAATAAGCCTCTTTCAGTGCAAGCGTGTGTGCTGTGTTTCATAGTAACTAAAGCAGCTTTGGGGTCTAAATATAACATGTATCCACTGCATTAATTCTTTAATATTTATCAGCAGGAAAAAGGTGCTTAAAATGTGGTTTATATCCGTGTTTAAAATTCAGTAGGAAAACAGCAAAAGGTTCACAAAAGTTGACGCAGTTTGATCAACACACACACACACACACACACACACACACACACACACACACACACACAAAAAAAGCACCTTCAGGACAGCAAAATTGAATTCTTCAATATCCTTTGGGAAGAAAACCTATATCTTTATCTACCACTGTCCACATTGTGTTACTGATCCACAGTGTGAATTACAAGAGTAATCTGAGCACTGACTCTCACTTGTATGAGAACTGCTCAAGAGTGACAACAGGGTGTTATGATTCAAACCCCAGAAGTGAACAATATATTTTCCTGGCGTGTCAGGGATGTGCAGTACATCATAGTCACAGTGTAACCCACCTCTACTGTGGAGCAAAATGACAATGCAATGCAAACAGAGTTTTTAAAGGCACTAAATTGTAGCGCATTTTGTGTTCTCTATCTATCCATCCATCCATCCTCTCCGGATACTCGCTGATTTATTTTCGGGGTCACAGGGGGACCAGAGCTAATACGCAGATACTCTTGTGAGGTGACATCATTTAAAGGCAACTGATCGAGGACACCCCTGTATTATGGGCTGTAATATAATTATTAAAATCTCTTGTGGCTCATAACGGTACTTTAGAGTTTAGTCTTGTTAAACATTAATGTATTATCATTAAATGTATTGTGATATCTTTGTATGTTTACTGATAAGCACACAAGAGAGAAACTAATCTCATGTCTTTGGTATTTTGGTGCTTGTGTTCCTCCAAATTAAGACCACACATCAAAAGAAATCTGTTGTCTATTGCATATTGCTTTAATAATATTTTCATTTATTGCTTCTAGATAAAGAGACCAATGAGTTGCTTTTAACTGAACCTAGTAAGTGGTAAATAAAATGTGATCGGGCTTAAAAATGTCTTTCCGCATTTAATGCTCATTTGCTCTTCCAGCTTTAGTTGTGCACGAGGCAGTCTACCCCGTCATAATAAAATGGTAACAAACATGTTTATCTGTTCCTTTGTTTAGCATTGAGGCTGATGGGAATATCATTTAATTTTTAAGTATTTAGTCTCAAACCACAGTATTGGACAAATTAAATATTGTACTGATGATGGTGGTGTATAGAAAGTCAGTGGATCACCTCAATCATTACAATATATCCTGTAGAGAACATAAATGTGTGCACTAAATGTCATGGCGATCCTTCAAATAGTTGTGTCTATTCTTGGCACCCAATTGTATTTGTGACTCTTAAATCATCAATATTTAAAGGGATTTCCATCTGAGAAAGTGAATAGGAGAATAATCCATGTTAGCCTGATTGTTTTATGAAAAGATTGAACTAGGCGATGTGGCCAACATCTTCTATCCCAACATGGGTCATTGCATATCTCGATAACGTCTATGTGATATAACCACATGGTAAAGCCTAATTTTGTATAATCCTGTGTGAATTAAATATTTGACAAATGAAGTACTGAGCATTTTTTAGATATTACGTGCTTGTTATTATAAATGTAGGCAGTGTGATTGTGTATCACGATATATTAATGTTTAATTTCAATACAATATGATTCCATTGAAAGACGATAATTATCATATAAAATGATCGACTACTTTTCACAATTTTTTATAAAAATAATTGTTGCAATATCTTTGTGTGTTCTAAAAATAAACCGTGCCCTCCTGATTATAGCTGCTTTGTAACTGCTGCCTGAGAGGAACCACACTTCTTGCAAATCTTTAGGGTAAGAAAATGATCTAATGTATTTATCATCAGTATTTTCCTAAAAATACACTATTGGACATCAATAGGCAATAAAGCAGAGAGCTCTTTGTATCTATAATAACGGACGAGTTCTCTAATAATGAAAATCTTTAAGTGATCTTAGTGTTCCCTCTCAGAGTGTGAGGGCCCGCTGGCGGGCCCAGCAGGTGTTTTATTGCGCCTGTACATGTACATTTTTGGATTCTGAATTTTTTTTATATTTATGGAAAGCTTAGAATCTCGTCTATTTTAATATGGAGATGAAAATCACAACATCGGTACAATCAGCTCCTCAAACTAGCAAGTACACTCAAAATCAAAATCATAACTTTGAGCCCACTTACCTATAAAGCCTCATTAATATCCTCTTTTCAGCAATATTTTGAAAAAGACACTCCCAAGGCATTGCCAGAGGTCCACACGTTCGTTTCCGGTAAAAAGATATCCACTGTGAACATTGTCACATCGATAAAAGTCCATGAACAGGTGTTGCAATCTGTGAAATCAGCTGATCGATTTTTACATTGTGTGATTATAAACAGTCATAACGAATATCTCGTGTGTTCAGCGCTGTCCAGTTACTTCCTGAATGTTAGGCGGAAGCTTAGCATTAGATTGACACTTCATTTGAGCCAATCGGAGTTTCGATGGGTTTTTTACAACCTTCATGAGCCAATGAGTGTCAACTTGAACTTGAAAGTGCCCACCCACTTATTTTGTTACAGACAAAGCTCAGCGTCCTGGTGGCGTGCGCATCGTATAGGAAATGAGCACCTCTTTCGTTTGATTTAAATATATTTCCAAAATAATATTTATTATTTATTGTACAGAAGAAAATACGAAGAAAACATACAAATATTAGAAAAAAATGTCTTTATACTTCACTTACTCTGTGTGATTACTACTAACAGGGAATATGGGTATATAATAGTTATTTATAAATAAATAAAAATAATATTTATTAATAAATATTAGAATATGTACATTACATGTACATATTGCACAGTTGGTGTACACTTGGTGTACACTTGGTGTTACTCTTAGACAAACCTGTCTAATAAATTAAGGTTTTATCCCTTTTTATCTAAGATTTGGTGGTGAACTTGATAACACTTGGTACTATGTTTCTATTGTGTATTTCAGCTCGGGACTACCAGCTATACCCATCTTCAGAGATCTTTTTCAACAAAGAAATTCTGGCGGAGTGTATTTTCTTCAAATTCAGTATATTCAGACCACTATTACTCAGTGCCAGAAGCACTTGGAGTGATTCTTCACTGTTTTGCAAGAACAATAAGAGAGTTATTTTTTGAATGAGCCCAAAATCATGCAGCTGGAGCAAATGGTTGAAGAGCAGCTTTCAATTTACTTTGGGTATGTCGTTTGTAGGTATTTTCGGCCACCTTCTACCTTAATTTACATAATTTCTTTAGTATATAATTATATATATACTAACATTTTCTTTTGTGTCACCTAACTAGAGGAACAACCCTTACCTGTTGCTCGTCACTCAGTCAGTGGTCTTTGGGTGAGTAACAGTAGCTGTTAGCAACTACATTGTATAGGACATAACAGCTGTAGAAACCCACACATGTTTTTGGTAAAGGTAAGCAGATCAGCCACGTCGATCAGTGAACAACAAGGTTTCCTTTCCTTTCCACCCCGGTCTTGTGTCAGAGTCTGATCCCCTTCGAATAGTGTTTCCCTCCTGTCAGAATGGTGCGGTTCCTTCACCGCTCAGATATTAAACAAATGTAATACACAAGCAGCTCACTTGTGACAGCAGAGGCTGCAGTTCTTAATAAAAGTTGCATTTTCTCGCTTTTAAGCTTCTACTCATGTTCAAGTCCAGCTTAACCAGAAATCTACTGATATTACTCATCAGTTTAATTCTATTGTGATCAACTGAATACATTTTCAGACCTTTGATGCACTAAGCAGTTACTTTAATAACTCCCTTTGCCCCAGCCATGGCTATAATAGCTGGGTCTGGGACTGGGATGACTCAGCATTGGTGAACCTTGTAACTATCAATGAGTGAACTGTAAAATGTGATGGAATATTATTGTAACCCCTTAAAGTAGAACAGTCTTGTTTTGTCTCTTCTGTGGCTCATAGAGAAGAGGAAACCAAGCAGCAGCAACAAAATGCACAGTGCAGTTTTAGCACATGGTGCTGATATGCATATCGAGAAATCTCACGCCTCAAATGACTTTGTAAACAAGATATGAGGGCAGCACCGGTAACATAATTTGTATAAGGGAAGGAATAAGTGTCAGGAAGCAGTTATTGCGTTATTTAGAGTGCCATAAAGAGCCAGGCTATTGATTTGAGAGCAGAAGTGGCTCAGCAGTTATTTCTGTCATCGTCACCCTCATTAAACTGATGTATGACACTTCCTCTTGCTTCTGTTCTTCATTGCTCTTTCACTCACGTATTTATGCATTCTGTCTGCCTGGA
Organism: Cottoperca gobio; assembly: GCF_900634415.1. Classification (NCBI taxonomy): domain Eukaryota; kingdom Metazoa; phylum Chordata; class Actinopteri; order Perciformes; family Bovichtidae; genus Cottoperca; species Cottoperca gobio. The sequence goes on along the minus strand of NC_041370.1, from coordinate 25,516,385 downwards.
TGTCTGTTCAGAAAAATAAATTGTGAGGAGCACACTTGTTTCCAATAACAGACATTTAAATTGTGTTTGGATCATTGATGAAAAAAAAGTGACCACCTTTCACAATGATCCCTTTGTTAGTTTAAAAACGTGGTGTACAGTGTATTTCCCTCTATTATTGAACAGCTTGCTGTTCACACGTGAAATGACAAGACTGTGAGTCTACAGCCATGCTAGCAGCTTTGTTCCGCTGTAGAAACAATGCGTTGGCATAAATGCATAATACATTAATCAGTTATACAATGACATCAACTTGTTAGCATGCTAATTAGCATTACACACAAAGCTGAGGCTGAAAGGATTGTCATTAGTTTTGTAGGCGTTTGATTATTAAAGCGTTGGACAAAAGGTAGTTTTTAGTAGATTTTTAGATTATTTTATATTACTGGATAATTAAAATATTTGACAGCCTGATCAAAAATTTAAATGGTAGGGATCAAACTTAGGCCATTAATATATTTAACAAATACCCTTGCAATGCATCCAATAATTGACTGACCAACCCACACTGCCATCTCTTGGCTCAAGAGGAAAAATTGACATTAAAAAGTTTAAACCCAGTACGTCTCAAATGAACAGATAACACTAGACTGAATGAACACCTTTCACATTTCTAATGACTTTAGTTCCATCTGATAAAACCTGCCCACCTGATTGTCTCATGGGTTAATATTAGAGCCGCCAACATTCCATGACCCCGAGAACTCATCCGTTATTATAGATAAATATTGTGTTTGCTTCTTTACCACAAAGAAAATATATTTTCATATATTTCTTTAAATAATAAGTAAGACTTAACAAAATAACTATTTAAAATGAATTTGGTTTATTCATTTTACAATTACTTTAGTTTATTTCATTACAGATTGAAAAGTTCATATACATACATATATGTATATATATATATATATATACATATATGTATATATGTATATATGTATACAT